>NW_024537445.1:0-300904 GCF_016647745.1 Suillus plorans | reverse complement strand
ATGATGATCCATACATACTTTCCGCCCTTCGTTCGAAAGGATTTGGCTTTGCAGGGTCACGCTCCCAAGCCTCCACCTGTTCTCTCCACTGGGCGAGAGCGGCACTATATTCACCTCTCAAACCTTCTTCAAGGTCATCAAGGGCTTCGTGATGATCCTGCCGCTCCGGTAATGCATCCTTCATCTTGTGAAGCATAGTATGACCTGATAATAAAGGAGGTCAGCCCAAATATGCTCTTCAAGACCGAAACTGCCTCGGCATAGTAAGGGGTTGATGTATTATCGAGGCGACTGGTGGATGGAGAGAAGGTGCATGGTGCGTCTGCACAATTGAGTGTCGGAGTAGTCGAGGTTAAGGTATCCAGTTGCAATAAAGGATGATTTCAATGAAAATGTACGAACCAAGTTTAACTACCTTTTTCCAATTTGAGTCTCCAAAGTAGTCGTCAAGGGTGTCTCGCCGTGCACCAGGACCCATCTCTTTAGTACTTGAAGCGACGGGGTTGATATTGGCCCAGCCACGCTCGGGTGCTTCTCCATCAGTCCGACCGACCCCACTCTTAAAATTGAACGAGAATGAGGTTTGACACTCCTCGATGTGAGCAGGAAGGTGGAACTTTGGGACGAAAAAAGAGATAGTTTTGAAAGTGGGCAGGAGGTGCATTGAGACTGGAAATGTGCTCATACGGTGCCATAATTTTTTGTGCCACTGGCACGCGATATCGTAAGATACATTCAGAGTGTCGATTACAGTGTGGCGCAGCGTTGAGAAGAATAAATAATCCATGTTGACATATCTACAGACCGTTAGATCACCAATGTCTGAATGCAAAACACGATTTACCTTTCACCCTTTTGGAGATCTCCAACAGCGTTGGGCCGTTTCATGTTGTGGCGGGCACAGTCAACAGTACCTAAACCTGTGGCAGCAAGTCCACGATTAGATTTTGTGTCCGCCATGTTCACAGCGTTGTGACTTGAGCATGTTGATTTCTGTAGAACACCATTAATACACGAAAAGAAGATTTAAATAAAACAACCTCTTGGGTATTGTCCGAATTGCTGTCCAAGAAGCCCTTATAAGCTTCATCCTCCACGAAATAGGCCCACCCAGAACTCAGGCTTGGGTCCACGCTGTCATTCGAGACAGCCTTGCGTTTCAACCGGAAGTTTGCATCGATAGCAAGGAACAATCCGTAGAGCCAACTAATAGTATCTATATCAGCGATAATACCACTCAAGCTATCTAAAACTCACCGTCGAGGTGCATCTTTCCAATTATCTGGAAGGTTCTTCCCTGGATGTGGACAAGCTGGGCACAATACAGCACATTCACCTTGAGCTGTCGCTTCTACACCCTTCGGATCGTGACCTGCCCTGAGCGTTTGAGCATCTTCAGGTGACGCCATTCACGAATCATCCGCATAAACGACTCGTATCGATCCTGTAAAGAAGCTTTACTGACCATAAGGATACTTGAAATTTTGAACCTACCTTAATGAGAAGTAGACGGTGTTGTCAGACATCCGGCGAAGTCCATGATAAAATTCATAGGCAGATATTTTTGACTCAAACGAGAGCAGGTGATACTGCTCCAGAACGCGGAATGTTGCAGCAGTTTTTGGATCTGAGGTTGTTGAAGGAAATAATGACATTCGAAGTAGCTGTTGCATACGACTTTCGGCTATTGCACAACCGCAGAAGTCGAGTGACACTTCGTGTATACCGAAGATGTCGATAATGACAAAATCGTCATTAAAAGCACGGTGAGGATTGACACATTGCCGGCCAGTGATGTGACCAAGCTGAATGCGGAGGCCCAGGGCTTTCAGAGAAATTCGCTCGAAGTATTGACCGTTCCACTTCTGTATTTGAGATTAAGTCTATTATCACAATTAAATGCAAAGACATACCTGCAATCGGTGAAGCGGGTGGTGCGCATGGACTGACAAAATACAAGTTGAGCAATGAAGCTCTGACCCGAAGCAGTCCTGACATTTGTACTCAGGATTGGGACCATCACACTCTAAGCACAACCGCATGCTGACTCTTCCTTCAAGACGGATCATTTCTCGAAGGAATAACGCTCTGTGATTCAGCCACGTCAACAAAGGATGGTCCTGATTAAACATTGTGAGGGGGAAGTCAAATTATGTGAAACATTGTAGTGCACGTACACCTGCTGTTCGTTTTCTCCTTTGTTGGCCTAGAACATCTAATGATACTTCGAGTGGGAGATCGTCAAGTGGCTCTGGAATTGAAAAAAAGGTGTCTGAGTTGCATAGAGTTCGTTCCGCATGAGTTTGATCAATATAATGGTCCGGGATGGTTGCTTTAGCATTCTTAGGAGGTAGAAGACGCTTCTGCGTATAACTGACAGAGCCATCATTGTTGACTTGGTATTGGGTATGCTGGCGATAATGGACTACTGGCGCTGTGCGATAGAAATTGAGCTTTGGTTTCCTCTTCCGTTTTGGCGAGTTCTTCGAGGTAGAGGACATTGCCTTGGTACATATGATAGTCTGAACTGGATATGGTGGCCCTGCCTCAGACGGACCAGGACCCATAGACATTCTTAGATGGTGTCGAGCAAACAGAAATCATATGCAGCTCTCCGAGCCTGACATGTCATGTGACTTGCCGAAGGGCGTCGATGAAGCCAAACACTCATCTCTATCTAGGGATGCTCCAGAAATTTGATTGCTCTTTTCCTCAGCCAAAGCGGAATACCTGAGATACTGGCTACATGCCATGGGCCTCACAAAAACCTTATATCTCTTCCTTACCCTGATTGTCTTCTAACTGAATGGCTGCACGCCATGAGCCTCACAAAAAACCTTATATCTCTTCCTTACTCCGATTGTCTTCTAACTGAATGGCTGCACGCCATGAGCCTCACAAAAAACCTTATATCTCTTCCTTACTCCGATTGGTCGTCTAACTGAATCTGGTTGCACGCCATGAGCCTCACAAAAAACCTTATATCTCTTCCTTACTCTGATTGTCTTCTAACTGAATACATTCTCCCATAATCGGTCCCGACTATAGACCGAGCAATGTTAGCAAATGCTACTAACGATACAACATCAAACTTACAGTGTGTCATCTACTGGCTGCGAGCCTACGCCGGATGGCACGATGAACTTTCTGTTCCCCGAGAAAAAGCGACCGAACAGCGAAGTAGGTAGGAGCACGATGGCCTGGGGCTTGGAGTTCAGTTTTTATATCATCCCTAAGGTGGGTGTTTAAGTATAAAAATGGAAATGAGATGGAAATCTCACCAGAGATATGACGGAAAAACTCCAATGTAGCGGCCATAGGTAACGCAGTAGAAAGGTGGTTCTAGATCGCGCTTGGCAGGCATGTTGTAGAATATTCCTAGATACGAAAAAATAAAGCATTCATCCGCCATAGCATAGACGGCCTCATCAAACTCGACACTGCCCTCGTACACAGTCACAGACTCCTCTGGCTCTGCCATGTAGGGTGTTGTAGTGATGTCGACCCAAAGGGGATCACACATGGAGAGACGGACTGGCAGCGAGGAAATTTTGGGTTAGCTTGATACCTAGCGCTTCCATTGATATGGCAAATCACTCACCTTAGAACACAAGTGTTAATGTTGATGAGTCAAATTGGCAGCGGCCAACGTGAGGTTCCAGTAGAAGCGTCTTAGACCAACGAGGGCTAGCGTTTGATAGAGTTTCGGTCCAAGTAGAATGGATTAGAAGTATCTTAGACCAACGGGGGCTAGCGTTTGATAGAGTTTCGGTGCTTGCAATCACCGGTGTCAGGATTGAAGATTACATGATTGATGCATCACTAACATCGCATCATTATCATAACTGCGAGACAGTGATATCACAAGTAGTCTGGTATAATAGCTCACCACGTGTATGACCTTCCAGCGCATCGTGAGGGTCGACCATGACATGCATGAGCAAGTCCTCCAGTGCTAAGATGAGGCTAGATGCTTGATGGGATATCAAATCTACTCGCTGCAACTCCTCTCCTGTCCCCATAGCCTGCAAAACGATCCATGAAGTAGCCGGAGACGTTGTTGAATGCCTTCCATACCACCTAGTAATACATTGATTGAATGCATGCATGTTCCCGCGTCACCTGACTGACAAAGATCATTCACCAGCCATCTAAAAGTCTTCGCGAGGATCCACCAATAATGTCTGCAAGTGCAGCTTCGGCACTTGTGAGGTCTTCCTGCCTAATGATAGTTTAATGTAAAGTTCAAGTAGCTATCAGTAACGTGCAGCTCACCATGGGTGCCTTTGTGATGATCTCGTGCGGACGCTGTACCTGCTACGGTTTTGGGAATCAACATCATTGTTGGTCGGACAGTTGTGTTGTTTGCAAGATTTTTGCCGGTTCTTCTTGCTGATGATTGCACTATTTCTGCGTCTCCTGATACATGTCAGTAGTTAAAACAGAAAAGCAAGTGCTTACTTTGCATAGTATTTCTTGCGGTAAGAATGAGCAGCCTCAATTTTATCTTGTGATGTGTGATACAGCCGAGGTCGGCCCATGATGTAGTAGTAACCAAGTTTAGAACAAGTTGTTGAAAGTAGCCGCGTCGACTTTGGGAGATTTACTACTAATTGCTTGATATCCGATGATCACCAATCATGTCTCACTCAAAATCAATGGTATAGCAGTAGCTAATTATTCAGAGCATGTATGTCGGGGTTCTACCTCATACAACGATCAAATTATGAGCTAGACTCAAGTAAATTGCAAGTTGAGTCTTATGGCGCTGGTTCTAACGTTCAACTATTCTACACGCAAAACTCACACATACAGACGAAACACACACACTCTTGTATTGTAGAAATATTAGTACTATACAATCAAATCTAGACATGATGCGACAACTACAACGTTGCAGGTGCTAATCAAGTAGAGTACAAGGGCAAATAAGAAGACTCGGCTGGTGGATGAGTTGCGACAAAAAGGATTAAAACTTACCAGCGTTAGGAACCAATCCTCGAATCTTTTTGAGGCCCGGCTGGTGGATTGAAAGGTGCCAGCGTTAGCAACCAATCCTCGAATCTTTTTGAGGCCTGGCCGGTGGATGAGTTATGACAAAAAGGATCAAAACTTACCAGCATTAGGAACCAATCCTCGAATCTTTTTGAGGCCCGGCCAGTGGATTGAAAGGTGCCAGCGTTAGCAACCAATCCTCGAATCTTTTTGAGGCCTGGCCGGTGGATGAGTTATGACAAAAAGGATCAAAACTTACCAGCATTAGGAACCAATCCTCGAATCTTTTTGAGGCCCGGCCAGTGGATTGAAAGGTGCCAGCGTTAGCAACCAATCCTCGAATCTTTTGAGGCCTGGCCGGTGGATGAGTTATGACAAAAAGGATCAAAACTTACCAGCATTAGGAACCAATCCTCGAATCTTTTTGAGGCCCGGCCGGTGGACTGAAAGTTGCCAGCGTTAGCAACCAATCCTCGAATCTTTTTGAGGCCTGGCCAGTGGATGAGTCGCAACAAAAAGGATTGAAACGAAACTTACCAGCGTTAGTAACCAATCCTCGAATCTTTTTGAGGCCTGGCCAGTGGATGAGTCGCAACAAAAAGGATTGAAATGAAACTTACCAGTGTTAGTAACCAATCCTCGAATCTTTTTGAGGCCTGGCCGGTGGATGAGAGCAAGAATAATAGACAGAAATTTGCCAGCATTGGCAGCCTTGAAACATTTTATGAGTGTAGAATAGTTGAACAGATCCAGCACAGTAGAGTCTCACCTGTGTGTACTATGTGTGAGTGAGTTTTACAAATGTAGAATAGTCAGCGCTATGATAGAGTCTGTGACACCTGCAAACTGATCACACTGCCACACGCTAACTTGACGTTCTAAAGTAGGCTACACACATAAGCACATCGAAACTCAACTACTGCTTAATGTTCATTTCTCGATGTCTAGGTGAGTCTTTGGTTGTTTGATCCCACATTGTATACTTATTACTCGATGTCTAGGTGAGTCTTTGGTTGATTGATCCCACATTGTATACTCAGGCTTATTACTGTCACGACGCTCTGTCCGAACACTTATTGTTGGTTCAAGTCACATCCCATCATCGTCATAGGTTAGTCTACATGATTGCATGGACAATAACAATGGGCTAACGGTGCACTCAGCAACGATGGCCAGTCTACCAACTTCATCTCAAGATCCACTGGAGGCAATATGAAGCCGATATCAATCTTAGTGCAGGCACAGCTAACACCTCCCGGTATGTAGTACGCAACACTCAGATTGTGTCGTCATCCCTCATTACCTGATCACTAGTCATTCTAAAACACAAATCGGTGCCGATACCATTGTTTCCGTCGTTTCCATCCATACCACCCTCTCCTAATTTGACAATGTGGTAAGTCGATACCAAAATAGCTCTATTTTTTTTTATTCGCTCGGTATTGACTCGCGAATAATATAAGGATGGACGTCTACTTCATACGGGAATTATTTCCCCATCATCCTTCATATTCACGCACAACAATGCCAGCAGCTTCGTGGACTACCAAAGCGCAGTATACATGGCTCCAAGAACAAATGCCAGAGTACATGCAGCAAAGCACCGGGGACAAGGACTACTCCTGCTTCTGGCCCGGCATACACAAATATTGGTTCAAAACATGGCCAGAGCGCAATATTCTGTTCCCCGACATCCCTGGTGACGTGTCGCTCACTGTTGAGCAGACGAAACAAGAAGTTAAAGCTGAAGAGCAACGTAAAGTTGTAAGTCGTCGACTACGTGTTTTTTTTGTATCGTAAACTAAAGTAAAATACTTGTAGCAACTGGCAACCTGGTTCCGTTGGCGGGCGGGTTCATCCAAAAAGAATCGCGGCTTGAAGAAGGAACAGACTGTCTTTGATGCCGCCCTGCGACTGAAGACGCGTGCAAAGTCTGTCGAAGAGATCTATATGGGCATGGTCTACGACGAGCAGATCAAACCCCTGGTCAAGGCCGAACAAGAAGCGGGCAATGTGACTACTTCTGGTCACCGCATGGCATTGGGTCGAAGGTTCTCCAAGGAGCTCTTAGAAGATGAGTCGGACGAGGTTAAGAAGGAGGTTAGAAAGAGGTACGACAAGCAGATAAAAGGTAGCAAGGGAAAGGGTGACATACTGGATGACGAAGATGATGATAACGATGAAAGTGATCCTGATGCCATCGCAAAGTAAGTGTTTCGGTCGATGTACCTGGTTTTAATCATACTCACATGTCCTACAGAGGTATTGACGAATTGCCAATCATATGCCAGCGCTTTGCACGCCTCGTCAAAAAACAAACTCAATTCATTGTGTCCTTCATGTGCGCCGGACCTGACCCAAGGCATAATCAGAACATAGTTACTTTATCGTAAGTGAACCGAATCAGCAGTATAACTAACGTGCTTACCTCCAACTAAGGTGCCATCCATCAGAAACCTCTGGTGGGCGCAATTTTGCCCACTTGTACCCTGATGAGGACTATGCCTTCCTCGGTGCGTACCAGGAATTTGCAGAATCAATATTCTGTAAGTCATTTCCTCATTATCATTATGGGCTCGCATTGATACACACTTGTCAGCTGCGAAGGAACATGACCCTTGCTGCCAGCTACCACGAACGTCGGAGATGGCAACAGGAGTGAGGAACTCGAAGAGTATGGTAGCGGCGAAGAGGATGAAAGTGGCGAAGAGGATGAAAGCAGAGAGGAGAACGAAGGAGGTACTGATACCATGAGCTGGGATAACCCCGGCCTTTATACGATTTTGCAGACACCTGATGCATCAACCGGACCTGATGCATCAACCGGACCTGATGCATCAACGACAACTGATGCATCAATGGCAGGCACCGTGGCGCTGGCACCGGCTGGCTTCACTGATGCATCACTTCAGCTTACGGGACCATTCTACTCTCAGGTAAGAGTCTTACACGCCGTCACTCCCACTATGTTACCTGACGATTTTCTGATATAGTCCCAATATCCTGATTGGTCACTGGATTTGCACAGTGTTATGATGCCTCAAGCTAGTGCGCCTCTCGGCTCAATTGAACCATTCGAGGCCCGATTTTTACAGCCCGGTCTTATGGCTACGGGATATCTTGGTAGCAGTACCGTGCAGAACACATCATTCAGCTCACCAGCTTCTTTGGGATTCTCGCTTGCTGACACCATGCACGGGTGGAATTTCAACAATGACAATCTTCATTCGACAGGGTGGGAGACATCTAGTCTGTCTTCTTCGTTGACCTCTCCAACCTCCGCTGAGCGCAGTACCACGAGCCCTAGCCTTGACGAGCACCTTCCTCAATTTACTTATCAGCTTCCCACCCTTCCAGCTGCCAACCCCCCTTCTCCGACTGAGACCGCACAACCTGCTGAAGTTCCCGATTCACAGGCTGGTACCGGACGTGCTAAGTCCAAGCGCAAGTCCAAGTCGAAACTTCCTACAACCAAGTCTCTCACAGCACACACCGACAAGCCTCGCTCTGCCGCCAAATTTATCACAGACACTCCCACTGTTACGGCCACACCCACTACAGCAAAACTCACTCCCCTGGTCAATTCTACTGAGCATATCCCTGTGATCACGCTTGCGAACGCTGCCAAACCCAAGGCCAAACCCAAACCCAAACCCAAACCCAAACCCAAGGCACATCCTGTTAGTACCAAGTCTAGTGCAGTAATGGAGACAACACACGTCGCTGCAGATGATGAAGGTAACGCGTTGGGTGATTCGATTACTATCAATAATATCGTGCAAAAAGCTACTGCGAGTCAGATTGGAGCGGCACGTGTATCGAAGCGCATTCCAATCAAATCCAGGCGGAATGATATTGCTGACGCAATCGGGTCAGATGGCATGACATTCGTTGGTATTGGTAGCAAGGAAAATCCAAGTGTTTTGGAGGAGGTTGGGGGAACATCATCGAAGCGTACTGCTGACTCGACTGCAGAAGGTGTGATTCCAACAAAGTATGTCTGAAAAATCCTGCTCTATTCTCACTCGCTAACAGAAACAGGAAAAGACGAACGAAGGCGTGAGCCGACTGGCTTTATGTTGGCTCCATGAAGTTCTCTGTTTGATCCATGCTCTGATCATAAATTTTCACGCTATACAGATGTAATAGATGTGGTCCCTAGACCTTTATCCTGTCTATGATTAGTGAATGAAGTTATTCTTGCATTGTGAAAGCTTGTCGCGAAGGAAAAGCTAAGATCGGACGCAAGACAGAACAGAACGGCATGACTCAGACTTGCAGGAATTGAAAGAATACGAGTAAGGGAAAACTTGAAAAGAATGAATATATGCGCATGCTACAAGTATCAGCCTGCATCGCGTGAAAAATTGGACTCGAGACGGAACAGAACATCGTGACTCGGACTGACAGAATACAAGCAGTGATAAGTAAGGGAGAAAGGGAGAAAGGAAAATGAATATATGCGCACACTATAAGTAGTTGGGTGATGGGCTGGGAAAGCAATGAGCCGACCTGCAATGCATGGCTGATGCATTACTGATGCATCAGTATTGCATCAGTAATGCATCAGTAATGCATCAGTGCTATCCGAGGATCCACGCTGCACTGTTGCATCACTGGATCCCTTGCAACTGCAGCAAAATGTTGCATCAATATGACACTGGGGCCTGCCCACTACACCTAAAACATCACCCATTTTGGGAATCTCCACAATATCAATTATTCCCACACCCTCCCCACCTCACTGCAGCTTCACCACCACACCACAATAGGTCCCCTCTTGTATCTAAGTAGTAGTTTGGTATATATATGTACAATATAATGTAATAGACCGCTTTTTTTGCTTATTTGTGTGCCTGCTCCTCCTCTAGAGGCCATTTAACATATGTTAGAGTAAAGAACACTTTCGCACTTTTGCCCCTTTGGTGGGAAAGTGTTCTATTATATTCAAAACATGTTTATGAGCATATATGAGTATATTCCCATCTTTATTTGACCCCCTGAAGCGCCCTACATCAATAGATATAGCACATATGCAAGAAAACACAGAATATGTTCCTATTTAATTATTTCTAAGTGGACAGACTTGGAAAAATGATTCCCAGTATCTATTTAACAATATGAACAATGTATCAGGAGCCCAGGACCATGGGATAATTCCCTGTTGCATGGTGTGCCCCCCCTCTCCTGGTGGTTTACCCCCTGTGAAAATTTTTCCTGCAGGACCGGACCTTAATTGAGGTGAGGGGTCTATTTCTATGTATATTTGGAGTAGATCTATCATATAGCTGGCCCAGAACACACATAGGATCCTGCTACAAGAACAAAAACATAGAAAATCTCACTTTTGACACTTTTCATGTTTTTTAGTATCTTACTCTTGCATAAATAACCATCCCTGCTCACATATTATCAGTAGTACATTCACACATATGTTCTATGCCAAGGATCAGCCCTACATAGGGCGCAAATTTGATATCTGATGTACAGGAGGTATTTCTACTGATAAGGAGCCCATACTTTCAAAACATCGAAATTTAATAATCAGACACTTGGAGTAGATTTAAAGTACATTCACTATCATATACCTAAATTTACAAAACAATCCAACAAGAATTGAGTGCTGAGGAAGTGAAATAGATAAGAAATTGAGTGTGGGAAAGTTCAAAGACTCAAAACATCGAAAATGGTCAGTTGGGCAGCAGTAGGACTTTAATGCTGGGTCAACTCAAATATACATCACATTCCTTCCATCACCCTCTAACCTCAGGGCAGTATGTAGCATAGGTTCATTTAGTAGTCTATCATATATCCTACATATTTTTAATGAAATATTTGCCCTATACCATATATAAATGTGACTTTGTGTCAAAAGATGTCAATTGTCACTTTTCACACATATGTCATTTTACTTGTCATTCAGTCAGTCCTTCACTGATCTTTCTAAAACTTCAAGTCCATCATTAGGGACATATATAAGAGGTATCCCAGGTATCTGATCACTTATCACAGGCTGGATTACTCTGTAGGTTTCCTATCAGTAGAAATACCTCCTGTACATCAGATATCAAATTTGCGCCCTATGTAGGGCTGATCCTTGGCATAGAACATATGTGTGAATGTACTACTGATAATATGTGAGCAGGGATGGTTATTTATGCAAGAGTAAGATACTAAAAAACATGAAAAGTGTCAAAAGTGAGATTTTCTATGTTTTTGTTCTTGTAGCAGGATCCTATGTGTGTTCTGGGCCAGCTATATGATAGATCTACTCCAAATATACATAGAAATAGACCCCTCACCTCAATTAAGGTCCGGTCCTGCAGGAAAAATTTTCACAGGGGGTAAACCACCAGGAGAGGGGGGGCACACCATGCAACAGGGAATTATCCCATGGTCCTGGGCTCCTGATACATTGTTCATATTGTTAAATAGATACTGGGAATCATTTTTCCAAGTCTGTCCACTTAGAAATAATTAAATAGGAACATATTCTGTGTTTTCTTGCATATGTGCTATATCTATTGATGTAGGGCGCTTCAGGGGGTCAAATAAAGATGGGAATATACTCATATATGCTCATAAACATGTTTTGAATATAATAGAACACTTTCCCACCAAAGGGGCAAAAGTGCGAAAGTGTTCTTTACTCTAACATATGTTAAATGGCCTCTAGAGGAGGAGCAGGCACACAAATAAGCAAAAAAAGCGGTCTATTACATTATATTGTACATATATATACCAAACTACTACTTAGATACAAGAGGGGACCTATTGTGGTGTGGTGGTGAAGCTGCAGTGAGGTGGGGAGGGTGTGGGAATAATTGATATTGTGGAGATTCCCAAAATGGGTGATGTTTTAGGTGTAGTGGGGTGGCTAAAAATGCGAAAATGTGGAGAAGCAATCTATTTTTAAGTGTTGTGGGGAAATTCCCACAGTAAGTGGTCAAAAATGCGAAAATTAGGGGTGTGAGATTATTATGGGAGTGTCCTGACAGGATCCTCCATTGATATATCAGCCCTACAATGATAGGTATCTATGGACTTCAGTAATTATTGTATCACATTTCATCTACAATTGTAGGTATTTAATGTATCATTCTTACAGTATGGCCTGCCGAGTCAGCCCTGCAATATAATCAATATTAGTTATAATTAGTTATAATAGTCGTCACTAAACTTACCACGAAGGCTTATAACCGATGGCACGGCCTTACTAATAACCTCCTTGACGAGGCGCTTCTGAACAGCAGAAGATGATGCAATTGCATCAGGGGAAAAAACGATGCCTTTGATGATTTCCCTCGAGTGGTTATGGACTTGTTCACGGGCTGCTGTAGTGACCTCGACAACGTCGGCCAATGATGCAGCATTGGACGGGCCAGCAGTGGCCGTAGGAGTAGGAGGGTGCGTCTGACTTGGATGTGAGGGTACTGAGTAGGGTTCCAACGATGGTGTTGGGGGCATGCGTCGAGAGCGTCGGCGTCTTTCGGAGGATCTTGCAGGACCCAGTGTCTATTATCAACGTTAAAACATGTCATGAGATAGTATGAAAGACTTACATGTATAATGTTCGAGTTCGGTATCTCATCTGCTGTTGGATCGTAAGTCAGTGCACGCACGGCGTCAGCATCATCGCCCAACCAATGAGGTATGGGTCCAGTAAGGTGGTTCGGTGCTATTGGAGGTTGTGTGGGCACTGGATCCGGCACTGGGCTTGCAGCGCCAGACAACGAGTTGCTGTAGCCGGCGCCAGACAACGAGTTGTTGTAGCTGGCACCAGACAGCGAGTTGGTATAGCCGGCGCCAGACAGCGAGTTAGTGTAGCCGGCGCCAGGCAGCAAGTTGCCGCTGTAGCCGGTGCCAGACAGCGAGTTAGTGTAGCCAGCACCAGACAGCGAGTTGCCACTGTAGCTGGCGCCTTGGTAGTTGTATGTGTTTGGAGGATCTGGGTAGCTTGGGTTTGCACGGCCGGCGCTGAAAGAATCCAGGTAGCTGTTGAAGCCGGCGCTTGAGGGGTTTGAATGGCTCAGGCTCGGCCTACCAAGTGATTTGAGTATTAGTGTATAGAAAGATAGACAAGCGCACTTACTGGTTGTATGCGTCTAGGGGGTGTTGCTGCTGATGTGGATTGAAGTTGGGCATTTGAGCTGGAGGTTGTGGCTGTTCATCAGGGAGATTGATCTGCGTGTCCGCAGGTACATGGGAAGGGTTTAGACCGGACCCTCGAGCAGGTTTTGCAATCTTTGCTTTACCTTTGCGCTGTGGGGGACGTTTGCCAGTCATCCAGGAAGAATCATTTGGGGGGAGGGCAAAGGGTGCATCGATTACAACTCTAATACAAATGGAAGCACGCAAACAACGCAAACAAACTATACAGCTTGTGACTCAGTGATGTACTTGTGACCATGAGCTAAAGAAGCGGAGAAATGAAGGGGTAAGGATGTAAAAAAACAGTATGCATATGACAAACCAATAGAGTCGGGAAAGGCGCCATGATGGAAGAACGACGCGTGTATTACAACATTCCTTATCAATAGATCAGCGTGGTATAATGAACAGACACATGTACCCCACTTACCACGATAGGAACTCACATTGTGGCACCCACACATGAGGCTTCGGGACGAATGCCAAGGTTTGCGGTATAGTCCGCATAAGTTCCTAGATATTTGGGGTCGTCTTCGTCATCAAGAACCCCACTGCCGGTGGGGGATCCGGATCCATCGGCCCCAGATTTCACAGATGCCTTGCTGGCGCTATCATCTTCATCATCAATAACCCCAGGTTGCAATGAAGGGAATCTGGATGCTCCAACTCCAGATTGGAAAGCTTTGCTGACACGCGAGCCTAAAACCTTCGCCACATGCTCAGCTTGAGATGAGATGACCTTAAGAATGTCGTTTTCATCCTCATAGACCGCTTGAAGGTAGTCTCTATCATCGTCAACGTCTGTGCAGTCACGCTCAGAAAAAAGGCTCCTAAAGCTGTGTAACTGATCGTTCGTAAATTTGAGCCGGTCTTCGTTGTCGGCGTGCATGGCATTGAGGAACACAATGAAGCGCTCAGCTTCTTCGATTTCCCATGCGGTAGCCAGCATGCGCTGGCGCGCAGTCTCACGAGCAGCAAGTTGTGCTTGGTATCCTTTGTACAGTGTTGAAGGACGCATTTGCGTGAGGCCATTTTCTAAGTGTACAGCATGCTTTATAAAATATAGATGAGTCTTTGGAACTGGATAATAGAAATATATGATACCTTGACAAGAGATTCACTAGATACATATGGTTTGCGTTCTCGCCCCAGAAGACGAGCTGCAAAACGAACCTCGAGTGGAGCTGGGTCGGGGGGGTATGGAACGAACTTTCTGTTCATCCTTTCACGTATGAACTGACGTCGAGCATTGCGGGAAAGGTCCAGAGATGTGGATGGATTATAAAATAGGCCTTTGGTTGCGGAAGCCGGAGTCATAGGTGGTGGTGTCTTCTCCGCTGAGAAGATACCTTTAAGTGAAGTACATAGGTCGGAATGTCTGGTATCAGGGGAGCTCCCTGAGATTTGAGTTGAGACGAAAAGAGGTGACCCGGAAGTTGAAGAATATCCTGATAGAGGGGACGATGGAGGACTGCTCGATGGAGGGGGGCAACTGCTGTGTTGTGTCGGAGATGAAGATGGAAGTGAGGGGGACATGTTGGGTGAAGGAGCGACTGAAAATTGTTGAGGAAACTGCATCACTCTAGCGTAGTGTCTCTGGCCTTAATATCTCTCTGGGCTTCAATCGTAGGCTGGTATTGTGAATACAGTCAGCATTGCACGCAGCGGAGTTCGAAAGGCTCGGAGTTCCTTAGACTGACTGCAACACTGAGTTCATTGCCCAAAGCAAATGTGCGTATCATTCACTGTTACCAGTATGCTTATCAGTGTACATACCTTTGCCAGGTTGTGTCCCAACTGCAGTGGGGAGTTCCCTTCCATCGAAGCAGTCGTTCTACATCTTAATTCACAGTCTACCTGTTGGCCGCATGAAGCACGTCCACAACAATTGCCCGTTCCTCCTGGGTTGCGAGGTTCACATCCATCGACATCTGATACCACTGGCCATTTTCATCCTCGCTCTGGATATGTTTTTGGTCTCGGCAAAAACCTATTTGACAGGTTGCAGGAAGATCAGTATAATTATCGGCGGAAGGTAAACACTTACTATCCCTTTCATGATGAAGGGGAGTGGGAACTAGCTATGTTCTTGGTCGAAAACCTGAATCAGACGCAGATTGACAAGTTCTTGAAGCTGAAATGGGTAGGAGACTCTAAGTACTATTCGGCAAGTCTGACTCTGCTTTGATAGTTTAACACTCGCCCAAAACCGTCCTTCACCTCAAAAGATCAACTTCTGGACTGGATGGACGCTCTACCCTGCTTTGCACAATGGAAAGTTTCAAATCTAGAGTTTACGGGCTACAAGACAATTCGTCCCATCCAACTCATTTGGCGCGATGCTTTAGAGGTCGTCAAACAACTTTTCAGCGACCCCGTTTTTGCCAATCATATTACCTTTCAGCCACACATAGTCAATGTTAGGAATCAGCGTGTTACAGCACATGTTACAACACGTGACATGAGTCCCCTCCGCCACCTCTGCCCTCTGCCACCTTGCACGGCAACGACACGATACCCGGGCCTCAGGCGCCCTGATGATAGAACACAGAAGAGAAGTCCGGAAGATGCCAGCTTAGTAAGCGGTCTGGACCGCATATGACGACATAGGTCTAGAAGACCTATTTATGTTATCAAGATAGAAGGCAAGCCTCGTGTTGCCTCATGTACTGATAGAAGGACACCTCGTGGTCCTATCTTAGATAGAAGCCTGCCTCATGCATGGTATCTCTGACTCGATAGATAAGCAGACTAGAACCCAGCTTCAAGCTGAGCTTAGATACGATAGAGTAGCCTTATATAAGGACGAGGATTAAAGTAGATGCTCCTTACTTTAATCTTACTTGGTTTTCCCTTGAACTCCCTGTCCTGCTAAAGCTACCTGCTCGACATAGCTTCGCTATCATCGCTACGTAACCCCTTGCTCATCGACGAGCCTCATACCCTCGTCAAACAGCAAGCTACGCCAGCGTACGCAACCTTTGGTTGTCTCCAGAGGCCGACGACTCTCAGCACTTGGTACTACTGTCGTAGTTGTCGCTGTTAGAACCATCCAAGTCGCACACGACTGCTTTGTCGTAACAAAAGATTAAAGTCACTATTCGCACGTCACCTATCCTGTGACGCCAGATCCCTGATCGTACCTGCCTTCAACGTTACTGAAGCTTGTAGAAAAGAACCCCGAAGGATTTCTAGAATCCCTGATCGTACCGGCCTGACCAGTCGCAAGAATATAAGAACCGCTGTCACAGTAGAAGACTTCCTGCAGGAACACTACGAAGAACGGATAGAACCATCTCCGATATGGCAACTACCACCAGAAACACCTTTGCCGCTGCGCACCTCACCGGAAAGGAAACTCGCCTCTGCTTGCGAGAGAAGAAATGTTTTGTGTGCCACGTCATCGGACACAAAGCCGCGGATTGCCCTCAGTGGTCCAGAACCCCGCGGAGAAAGACGAATGAAGAACCCCAGCTACGTTCCATCAGAACGAGTGGGAAGACAAAAGAACTAGGGGTAAAGGCCACCCTAGTATCCAGAACGAGAAACACTCCCATCACGACATCCATGATCGTAGATTCAGGAGCGTGTGTGTCCTTTGTCAACCAGGACGTCATCACGCAGTACCACATCTCGTCGCACCAGCTAGAGAAACCCATCGAACTCTCTAATGCTGACGGATCCTGCTTCGGAAAGAAGCCCTTGGAGAGGTATTGCAACCTCATCTTCCAAATCGATGAACGGGTAATAACAGAACAGTTTTACCTTGCCGAACTTGGTCCAAAAGACAAGTTCTTGCTTGGACAACCTTGGCTTATTGCCAATAACCCCATGATCAACTGGACGAACGGCACGGTGACTCTGAAAAGCACCGTAGATTCCCGAAGGAGCGAAAAGGAGATTGACTCCGATAGGAAGAAGAACGGCAAAATGCCACTCTTCCTGAAAGAAGAAAAGAAGGTAGCAAAGAAGAGAAAACGATCGGTTTCCCCGACAACTCCCCGCGCCTTCTCTTATGCCACAGCCTCTACGAGCTTGGCACCGACAACCCAGATTGTACCGGTCCCTGAGGAGCCGCAGAACGGAAACCCGCCATCCGTTAAATTCCCGACGATTGTACCACGGCCTGAAACCGTGACGAAGAAGAACTCGCTGCCAAGAATTGACCTTGCAGCCAGGGGATTTGATAAGAGAAGACCGGCCGCTGATCCGGAGACAACTCAGAAGAAGACTTCCAAACCGGCTTCGATATTTGACCATATCACTCCCGAGCAGCCGAAGAAGAAGATGATCGTACCGGCTGTTCAGCCGATGAAGATTGTACCAGCTGTTGAGCTGATGAAAGAAGACCCCGAACCTGCCCGATATGAATTCTCGGCAGAGCCCGCGCAGATCCTCGGAAAAGGACGCGCAATGATGACTGAAGAACCGCCTATCGCAAAGGCACCCAGACTGGCCCCTGAACCAGAGAAAACTCAGAGATTTGAATTTTCCGGAGAACCGATATCTGTTCTCGGAAAAGGAAGAGCCGTCCAAACGGCAGAAGCACCTGGAGCCAAGAGACTCAGGTCTTATGAAAGTCCGGCTGATGATACCGACACAGCCGATGAAATCCACGCACCGAATTCCCTCAACCTCACGGTCACCCCTGTACCTGTCCCTTCCTATAACGATGAAGCAATGACGCTATCATCCGATCCAGAACCTACTCCCGCCCCAGATTCTGAACATGATATGTTCCTGGACCGAATTGTGCTTATCCGAGACGCGCATCGCCAGAAGATCTTGAACCAAGACCTAACTGGAATAAGAGTAAAAGAAGAAGAAGACACCGGACCAAGTTTTATCCGATTCACGGATATGGAAAACTATGAGGACGACGATGAGGACGAAGACGATGATGTACCCACTTCGCATGCCCTGCGAATGGTCGATGAAGAAGGAAACGAGATCGACGACGAAGGCCCTGATGACGGCCTCGACTTTTGAAAGCAGATTAGTCATGGTAGACTAAACGACTTATTGAGGGGGTAAAATCCCTGATTTATTCTCGTCGTTCCACGATCCTGACCCCGACATATCCCTTTCACGACACGACTCCGACCAACTCATACGTTGGTCCGCAATGACCGAAAACTAGAGAACCTCCGGCATGAGGGCTAAACTGCACGAATGTCCGTAATGACGTAAAACTAGGAGAAAGGATGAACCCCAGAAAACTCCTGCAAGCTTTGGGCACCCTTATCCACGATCCCCAGCTAGACGACCCCAAGAAACTCCTGCAAGCCTTGACACCTACGACTGGACCCCTAGAACCTTCCATATCAGATGTTTAATGAACAAAAGATAGAAGAAAGGACGAACCTCCGGAATGAGCCTAAACTATCAAGAGATGAACTCCCTGGAAACTCCTGCAAGCCCGCGGAACCCTCAAGAACCCGACCCATCACGGCAATGACTATCACCCTCTGATGAGGACTCCTGAACCTTGATAACCAACAAAGGATATAGGAAAGAACGTACCTATCACGGCACTTCCCTCTGATAGCGAAAACGAGGCATCGATAAGCCCTCACGATTGAACCTTGATAGGAGATAAAGAGTTAAGAAACAAAAGATAAGAAATGAAGCGGAGCTTGGATTGATCTGGAAGAAAGTTATAAACTCCCTCTATCCGCGAACATCTCTCCTCCAGAAACTCCCATCATGACGAACTCTAGCGAAGAAAACTCTCCCATCACGGTCGCACTGAAGGACTCCGATTACGGATGCATCCTCAGAACAATAGAAGACGGCGCGCTTGCCGAAGCCGCTATCTTGACGAACGGATACTCCCAAGAGATAGACAAGATCCTTGGAGATACCGATTGCAAACATGCAGCAGCCACCTCGCTTGTGGTGCGCATAGTTCAAACCACGAAGCTACTGGAAGATGTAGCCAATCGTGATGACCTTAATGCAGACACGAAGAAACTTGCCATGTTGCATTTACAGAGACGAATCCGATCATTGGCGCTCAACCTCCTCCCTTTCAACTTTCATGATGTCTTGGACATAGCCATGAAGAACGTCGAGATAAAACCCAATGTAGAAGAAGAACCTCGCCTGGTGCGCCCGCTGAGAAGAAAGGCGGCCACCATTGATCGAACCCGCAAGCCTCTATGCTTACGCTGCGGAGGATATGGACACACATTCAGAAAGTGTCCCGATTATGTTTGCTGCGTATGCAGTGAACTTGGACCAAACCATCTAGCGGTCCATTGCCCTCGACTCAATGGACAGATCGTACTCCAAGAGTTCCGAGACGAAGAGAAGTTCTTTGAAGCTCTCTTAGAATGGGAGAAGAACCATGTTGCGCTTGAAGAGCTGATACTCAAGAACCCCGCTCCGCGCTCGCCTTCTTACCCACCAGAATTACCCTCCATGTCGGCACCACCCGCGCTCACCGCGACTATGGAAGAAGAAGATACTGAAGATATTTGAAGTCGGTGACTTCAACGGTAGTAATGGGGTAATGTTACAGCACATGTTACAACACGTGACATGAGTCCCCTCCGCCACCTCTGCCCTCTGCCACCTTGCACGGCAACGACACGATACCCGGGCCTCAGGCGCCCTGATGATAGAACACAGAAGAGAAGTCCGGAAGATGCCAGCTTAGTAAGCGGTCTGGACCGCATATGACGACATAGGTCTAGAAGACCTATTTATGTTATCAAGATAGAAGGCAAGCCTCGTGTTGCCTCATGTACTGATAGAAGGACACCTCGTGGTCCTATCTTAGATAGAAGCCTGCCTCATGCATGGTATCTCTGACTCGATAGATAAGCAGACTAGAACCCAGCTTCAAGCTGAGCTTAGATACGATAGAGTAGCCTTATATAAGGACGAGGATTAAAGTAGATGCTCCTTACTTTAATCTTACTTGGTTTTCCCTTGAACTCCCTGTCCTGCTAAAGCTACCTGCTCGACATAGCTTCGCTATCATCGCTACGTAACCCCTTGCTCATCGACGAGCCTCATACCCTCGTCAAACAGCAAGCTACGCCAGCGTACGCAACCTTTGGTTGTCTCCAGAGGCCGACGACTCTCAGCACTTGGTACTACTGTCGTAGTTGTCGCTGTTAGAACCATCCAAGTCGCACACGACTGCTTTGTCGTAACACAGCGCGAGTATGGAGATTATATGAGCGCCGATTTGGCATGGAAAATTCAGGTCAGTTTTCCTTGCTTAGTCTACGACTCAAAGATTGATTTCATGTAGGACTGTCTCCCATTAGGCGCCACACAAGTTCCAATCATCTTAGGGTCTGATAAAACTCCCGTGACGAGAACCACCGGAGGGCTCGAGATGCACCCCATCTTCATCACTATCGGTAATCTTGATTCAGAAGTTCGCTCTAAGGCCACACTCCGAGCTTGGCGCTGTATCACTTACATGCCCATTGCTAAGTTTTGTGTGCATCCCGATTATCAAACCATTTTTCAGGCGCGGTTGTGGCATAAGTGTGTTGATCTTGTCTGCGCCAACCTCAAACTGGCAGCCAAGACAGGTTGCTTTATGACTGATCCTTCCAAACTCATTCGTTATGCCTTTACGCCCCTCGTCGCTCACGTATGTGACCTGCCAGAGGCTTGCATGATAGCTACGGTCAGCAAAAATGCGTCTCCTTTAACGATGGCATTACAAGAAAATTTTGGTGATGGAGTTCTCTACCCTCCTCGTACTGGGCAACATACGCTACAACTTATCTGCGAGATCTCCAAAACAATCGATGTTTGGGATCTCGACAAATTCCAGAAGGCAGCCAAAGTGGTCAATCTATCTGGAGTTCACATGCCATATTGGCGTGATTGGATGTTTGCGTGCCCATCTGTCTTTCTCGCTGGCGAGATCTTGCATACCTGCCTCAAATTTTTTGCTGACCATCCGCTCAACTGGACCAAGGAGGTAGTAGGAAAACCCGAGCTCGATGCTCGCTTCATTACTCAGCACAAGCGGGTGGGGACACGTCACTTCACCAAAGGCATCACACACGTCAACCAAATGACAGGTCGTGAGCATCGGGATATCCAGCGCACCATTGTTGCTTCAATTGCAGGTGCTGCTCCACCTAGATTTATCCGCGCACTTCGTGCCCTCATTGAGTTCATTTATCTTGCCCAAAATCCGGTTCATTCTGCAGACACCCTGCTGTCAATGACGCAGGCTCTTTCAGACTTTCACGCATTCAAAGACGCTATCATTGAGGCCAAGGTGAGGAGGGGAAAGAAGGGTTCTAAGGAAGATTTTTTCATTCCCAAACTCGAACTGCTACAAAGTTTTAGAGGCACAGTCGAGAGACTGGGCACTTTGATGCAGTTTTCGGCGGATATGACGGAGCGTTTGCTCATTACTCACTGCAAAGATCTCTTTGTACAGTGACAATTGTCAATCCAGCGCTCTCCTGGGTTTCTCGTGTTCTCCCTGACGAAACGCACTCTGTTCATGGACCTCGACCAGTTCGTAACCATTTCCTCAAGGGCATTCTTTCCGGAGATGCCCTCACTGCCTTCCATTTGACGTTGACACCGGATTTCAAATCTTTGTCACCGACCGGTATTCATAGCATATATTCGCTCATTGATTTTGATCATGCACTCTCTCAGTTCATCAGATGTTTTTCTCTCTCCACCGGTGAGCATACCCGCTGGGACCACAGATACGGGCGCTTTAGCGCGTGGAAAAAATTTCGACTGCAACTTCATTCTGCCTTCCAGCCACAGCTGATCATGCCAAGCAGAGTGGTACAGGCATATCCACCTGGTGAAAGTTTCCCCCTCGGAAACTGCGATAATGTTCTCGTTGACATCACAGGCGACGATGGCCAAATCAGTATGTCTATTCTTTTGTTCATGTTCTCATACTAACGAGATTATATATCATATTCAGCAAGTCGTGTTGCACAAGTTCGACTTGTTTTTCAGCCGAATCTTCCGCGTGCTTCTAACCTGGTCTTGCCATCATATCTATCCTGCCCGCTCCTCTACATTCAGTATTATCACTTTGTTGCCAGTCCTAATGACCACCCTGAACTCGCGATGTGGACAGTAGAGCGTTCATATGTGGAAGACCAACATGGTAAACACAGATGTGGTGGTGTGGTTCCATTGACAAGCGTAACGCACGCTGTTGAGTTAATCCCAGAATATGGTGAAAAGGCAGATGAAAAGATTTCTTCGGCCATTTGTTTGGAGAGCTATGACCGTTTTTTTCTGAACAATTTCGCAGATAAGGAGAGTTATCATCTATGTCAAACGGTGCCATATGCATGCGCGCGATTTAAGTCCCGAAGTCACGTGGGAAACCACTTTTGTCTGGCCGTAGCCAGATACTCTTACCAGGGCATAGCGCCTGATGAGAGGCATCCTCATCGAGTATCCACTAACCCAATCCGTAGTACCTCCCTAGATCGGGTCGTGCCACAGACGGACACTGTTCCCACCTGCCCTAATCTCTGGGGTCTGTGCGCCAACTCCCTTTCTACATAAAAGGCTTAGAGGTAGCGTAGCTAAACAGAAACAGAGGTAAGGCGGTTGGGGCAGCGGTAAGCCCCCTGACGAGACCCTTCGCGAGGTCGAAACCGCTACTGACCCATAACCGTCTTACTTACCCTTCCCTCCCATCTCCTAACTGCACCTTATCTTAGGAGACGGTGGTCAGCAGGGCTGGTGCATAGGGGCGGACAGCCTGGGCACCTAGGCATAGACATTATTCTATGCTACCTCGCGGAGGCCTCGTGCCTCGGCCCCCACTGCGGGCCTAGAATTCAACATGTTGAGTACAGAGTTCGCATAGAATCGGTAGCTCACAATAGCAACATAGTCTTGAATCCATGTATCAATCGCTGTCACGATTTCACTGCTAATTATGAGTAGTCCTAGCCTAGGGTTTGGGAATGCATACCTTAAACTAATGGTTCGATATCGAGATATTCATTGTAAACTACGGAACTACGGAAAAATCTGTTCCACCAATCGCGTTGCTCCATTAGCAGCGCCGTAAGCTCACCGTAAGCATCAAACTTCTTTTTGACAAGCGAAAATTATGGGTCTTTTGCTGATGTTCGATGTCAATGACGTCAACCGAAGTCTCACACTTCGGACTTTTAGTTGACTTCGTTGTTCCGAAGAGACTCGATGGTCGGAGTTGTAATTTTCGCCGCGATTCGCTTCAGTTCACTTCGCAGCAACACTAGCCACATCAGCAACGAGAGTGGTAGTAAAAACAGTAACGAAGGAGAGACACTGACGAAGAAAAGACAATAGCAAAAGAAAAAGAAAAACAAGTAAAACAGAAATTAAGATAGCAAGGAGGCAACAAGAGACCGGGGAAGAACGACGAAACCTGAGCCTATGCAGGTGCCTCTCACATCCGACTGCCTTCGAAATCACGCATTTCACAGGTTTGCGCTGGAATTGCACTACTCTATAGCTTTTGGTGATAACTGACCAAATATTATTTAGCACCAGCGTCTATTACGCCTGCTCAATCACATTATTTAGTAAGTATCAGTACTGCACCTCTTACCCATTTTACTTTTCTTTCCCACTGAACCTTTCATTTCCGTTATCAAGTAGGGTGGCCACAGCAAAGAAGTACTCAACACCAGGTTAGTGGCGAGAGGGCTCTGACCCGTCGAACGCAAAAAAATTCCATCACTGAAAAGACGTGTGTTGTGCTTATTTCTTTCCACAGGTCGATACTTCATGAATCATGTCGAATTTCAGCAGTTCACTGACACGTGCACGCACTCACACCAAGCTTTGAGGCACTAGACTCGTTGTGAGCATGTCAGCTGGCCTAGCAACGAGGCCGAGTTTGGTGTGCTCACTATTGGGGTAGGGATGACACCAACGTAGTCTAGCCGGATGGCCCATCATGAACTGGATCACGATTATATATATATAACTGACCCATATCCTGGACGAAATCGCATGAGGCAAAGCAAAATCTGGTGATGGGCCTCTTATCACAAAATTGTTCGGCTCCTACAGCAAGGTACGAGCATTAGTTCAGTTATAGCAGAGATGAAGACCTCGTTCATCACTCAGCAAGCAAGGACTACCAATTATCAGATTTTATTACGTTCTTATAAAGGGTACGTGGGCACTGACTATCTAATATATAACAGACGAGAGTCGGAGAGACCAAGGTAACATACTTTGTTCCACCACTCCGAGTCGTTCCATGATGATATCCACGTTGCAGCTTTGTCAATAAGATCTATTCAAAAAACGCTCCGAGCTCCTCAGCCGCGATGCTCGAGTGGATCTTTCATACGGGAGGGCCAGTGCCCCTTTAAATTATTTCACCGATTTCAAACTTATTTGTATATAACTACTAGGTTACTACCACCTAGAGGAGGCTCGGTCCCCGTCAACCATGCGCTCACAAGCTTCAATCACGTCCGCTTACCGCCTTCGGCCCTTCTCGGGTATCTCGACAAGTCCAACAAAATACATCGTGACTTTACGTCGTCTATATGGCGCGTTGCGGTTGGGTCGCTAGCGCTTGGCTCAATTGCAATACCTAATCTTCAGGTGGCATCGTACATCGCCGCGCGTTACTTTCAGCGTCGTCATGTCATCAGCGTGTATGGACATCCTTTGCCAATAATTTCATACCGGACGCAACAGCTCCCCTTACTACATGCCATCGCTCAGGCATTCGTTCTAAGAACGCTTTACAAATGGGCCATCGAACGGTTCATGGACAAGAATCTTGATGTTCGTGTGCGGCATGGCATCGCGGCTTGCTGTAAAGCAGTCATGCTTCAGCATGCACAAGTTGGAAATTACGCACCGTCTGAAAGGCTTGGGGCCCAAGGTCTCTTCGAATATAATCGGCTGTCCAACCACCCATCATATCGGACAAGTGCTGGGAGGAATTTAGGAAGACGTTGCATGTCTATAGCTTCACTCAGGCTGATGTACCAGCGGCGCGACTTTAGTTTTGGAGCGAGCTCGAATTTGAAGTTCTGGGTCCCTACGACCTTCCATAAAATATGATGGATCTTTGGCGACGGTTGCTCATAACGTTACTCATAATTAGCTAGTGATTCGTTTTTCTCCCCATTTACTTTCAGTGTCTGGAAAATACCAATGTCATGCTCTATGTGATACTATCTAGGGCATAGTCACAGTTTAAGTACCGCGTGATGGTTCCTAAAATTTCCGGCTCATTCTTATACACGATTCTAGAGCTTGGATTTCCCTGAGGAAATAACATATTTTCTGTGCAGAAAGTCGGCGATGACTCGTGCTGTGTGAACACTTAGATGGCAAACGATTAATCCTTTATGTCAACATACCAAGTTCTTCTGGAGACTCCTGAGGAATCTAAGCCACAATTACGTTAGTCATATAGACAATTGGAGACGAGATACAGACGAGATGGCTAGACGACTTGAAGATCGTGTTGGATGAATTTGCGGGTCTGCGCCAAGCACGCTGCTTCCTTACTTCCACTAGCATCGACCTGTCGGATAACGCCTATCAGTAAGCGAACTTCGTCCTGCTGTCTTGGCTTACACATCCTGGCTTGGTTTTCCGGGAAGAATCCACAGTAGCTCAATATTTTCGTCAAGCGTTTCCATCAATTCCCAGGTTTCACGGCTAGTTCGTGGGTTCGCAAGAACAATGGCCTCGTGAACGGGGGGCGTTTTCAATCTGACGCCTCCGCTATCATCCTCGTACAGTCCGAAGTCAACATAGAGCTGAAGGACGTCAGGATGCCAAGCGGAGAACATGGGTGAAGATTTAAAGGAACGCAGAGCGTCCTCTCTGCAATTATAGTCAGTAGTACTCCGACACAAGAGTATAATGAAACTTTAATCACCGTGATGGCCATTGATCGCGCCTTATGGAAGAAGCCCCAACCAAGTACTGCGTGTGTTCCCACGCAAATCCTTGGTAAGTATCAATCATCGCGTCGATGAGGATCATCGAGGAGAACAGGGCAGGGAAATGCAGTGCAGTGAACGTCCTGTGCAATATTGTGAGATTCGACAGGTCTGTGAATAGCCAATAACATACACTGAGCAACCTCCAAACGAGTGTCCTACCACGACCAAGGTCCTGGAGGAGAAACCACTCTTTTGACGTGATTCACCGATGGATGCAGGAAGTCGATGAAGTTGAATGGGGAGAGATGTTTCTACCTCTTCTGGCATATAGTTGACGAGAAAGTTTGCAATGTCTCTCGCATTGTCAGTCCAATCAACTGTTCTCGATTAAATCCAAGCGGGAGGTCTGAGAAACTGCATCTCACAGCTACCACTGAGATTCTGTCGGTTTAACAAAGCAGAGTCCCCATGTTGCACGGACTCCCATGACCATATCTCGTCTATGACACCACAGGCAGGTAGTAGATAGCACAGGGTGGTCTCCCATATCTAAAACACGATTAGATTAGATTCCTAGTAGTACGCATGAACAGGCACCACAAGACTCACTTCTTTCGGAAAACCCGTTGCGTGCACGAGGAATAAAGTGATCCCCTTCGCTCTAACTTTGTCCTCCCTATCCTTTTTCACATATCGGTTGACACAATTCCACAGCAGCCTTTCGTCCGTGGCCCCAGAATAGCCGTCCTCTCCCTGTTGGGCCTGTTGTTCCATGAGTTCAAGCCCTAGTTTCTTGATATCCCTCTCGGGCCTTTTCGAAGAGCGAGGAGGTGGCCCGGGAACTGGAATATTTGGTGTGACTCTGGGATTAGCTGCAGGTATGACATGCGTGCTGATGTTGTAGACACCGAGTAAGTCGTCGGACCTGGGCTTGAAGGGCAGGGGCGGGACTTTGACGGGCCCTTCATGAGGCTTGAATGGCACCCATGGACGCGGTTTCATGGTCGCCCGGAGCGTTGTAGGTGTGTATGGATATGAGTATGTCATGGTTGTTAACGACCGCTGCCTAAAGCTGTCTTTTCTGTAATTTCGATTCAGAGAATACCGGATTGAAAATCAGATGCCAT
Organism: Suillus plorans; assembly: GCF_016647745.1. NCBI lineage: Eukaryota > Fungi > Basidiomycota > Agaricomycetes > Boletales > Suillaceae > Suillus > Suillus plorans. The sequence continues at coordinate 273,744 of NW_024537445.1, read as the reverse complement.
CGTGGTACCCGATAGCAAAGTATTAGATCGGCTCCCAACAGAGTGGGAAACACAAGTCCCTAAACTCATGTGCGCTGCTCGGTAAGCGCATACTTCCTCATTGAATTCTTTTCATCACAGTCGCGCGTACGTGTTCTGCGCTGTTTTGTCACATTCGCGTCATTCCCTTATAAGATAAGCGTCCATCGCTTCTGAATTCTGCCCAGTTTTACCCCCAATCCCTCCGTGCACTTTCACTTCCTATAAGTAACCTACATACATCAGCTCCAACAGACGGAGAGTCACCGCATCGACGCTTACGGTTGAGCACATTCATTCCTTGGGGAAGCACTACCCCACGGTACAGTTTCTGTCCGGCAAGATTGCGACTGACAGAACATAGTCGGTGTGCCCTTGGAGAGGGGAAACCGATGCCTTGTCAGTTTTATATCCCACACCTGAACTGTCCAGCCGGACACTCATTCAATATTCAGATACGATGTCTATCGAAACCGGCGCCCTTATTTGTGCATGTTTGGTTTATGTTAGACAGCGTAGTAGTCGACATCAACGTTCAATTCGATCTTGAGCCGTCTTCCCTCGACATATGGACAATCCAACAACGTCGCAGACTCTATCCACTACGGGCGTCTCACTAAGGCCGGCACGAAGCTCTCAGGACCTATTTGGATATCAGTGCGGTTAGATCAAGTCGGTCAGAACTTCATTTACTTGTGGATATTTCTATCTATGTTCGGGTATATCTTTCCTGCCTCTCGGATCCCTGCCTTCGAAATCGCGCATTTTGCTGGTTTGCGCTGTGACTGCACTACCCCAAAATTGTTGGTGATAACTGACCACTGATCAGGGAAACGTAATTCATTACACATGATTACAGAGTGCTACGAAGCGCTCCGTAGCACTCTGTAGCACGATCTAACCCGCTGATGGCGCATGATATTGTCTAGCACTAGTCTACTTATTATGCCTGCCCATTATTTAGTACTAATTGCCAGTGGTAATAAAGTGCGCAATCTATGCGCACTGCACCCCTCGCCCCTGACATTTTCATTTCCGTTATCAAGTACGATAGTCACAGAATCATTGAGTGATAGTAAGTGCCATGCTGCCCGTTCTAGGTTTGAGGTACGAGGGAGACTCGTGACCTGGTTATTTGATACCGTGGAACTACCAAAGGCTTATGTTTGCCTGCGATTTGTAAGATTTTAGTCAATTGAAAACCTTTATTGTGTATTGACTTAAAGGAACAGTCAGGACGGTAGTATTTAATGCTGACTCTGGTGCTACTAGTGACTACTCACCAATTCTGATCAGAAGTCTTTTCATTATGTTCTTACGTTGCACTACTGGCACCTAGTAGTTTTTGCCCACCTTGGGCTTGGTCACCGAATGGTAAGTACAGTCGACTCCCTCCTAACGCATACCTCTCGGGATAGCCCCAAAAGTATGGCTTATCAGAGAGTATGGGGTATCCAAGAGAGCCATATTGCACTGCTCCGAAGACACAAAATTTGTACTTGCTGACATTAGTATATATTGCTCTAGTAGGTACTATCAAGCTATTTACGAGAAAAATAATCAGTCAACATTGTGTCCTTCATGCCCTGCATTTCACTGCAAGAGTCTGCTGTCCAAACGACCCTAACATCACCTCGAGCTTGCATGCAAATGGTTCGTCGAAGGTCCCAAGGTATTTCCTCAATGTTAAGATAGCCTGTAGCACAGTTTCTCTGCGCTTCACAATGTGTCGGGCCTGGCGCAGGCACATCAATATCTGAGTCGTTGTTGTCGTCATTGCCTCCAGCAGCCTTCTCCCGCAACCTGGTTACCTCTTCGCACCCATCACAGACTCTAAGGTATCCTCATCCGTTGCATTGAAAATGTTAGTGGTCTCAATTCTGCCGGGTTCAGAAGTCCTGCAATATCCATCTGATTCGAAGATTGGAAAGTGCCGGTTGCCTCGAGATCATCCAAGGCATTTTTAACAAGTGTCTCGGCATGTGCAGTCACTGGGGTTGTTCGTGGCATCCGTTAGATGGACAAATAATGACAAAGAAGTTGATATTTCAGAGTCCCGGACCCATTGTTGTCATCCTGAGATACGGATTACATGATATATTTTCCTAATTTGGTGCTACATCGGCATCATCCGACCCAAAGTATGGGTTATGCTCACAAAATCCCCACAAACCAACTCGGGAAATCCAAAAATGTATGTCCTATGAGGGAGTATGGGTTATACCTGGTATGCGTTAGGAGGGAGTCGACTGTAACAGGACTAACAACTTTTTTTGAAGTTATACCTTTTTCAGATACTGGAATTTACAGACAGTATGTAGTGCTCATCATGCACATATACGTTCATGGAGTGTAAACGTGCAGCGACCGGTCTGCAGTGTCAATCTTTCACACGAAGCTATCGGGCGAGTGGGCATATTCAAGGTGATGTGATATGTACAAGAAATCACATCTCCAAACTCTCACACCCAAGCTACTCAGTACTCTGGGAGATATGTCATGGTAGTGCGTGCGACATTTGATAAATACCGAGCGTGTTGACATTTTTACCAGATCTGAGTACTTCAGGAAAAAATCCCTACTACGCGATTGGTGGAACAGACCTATCCGCAGCAAAAACTAATATCAGTGTTTATGAACACCGTCTCAGTGAGCTAACAGGTTCTCAGTGACATGTGTTGACCAACTTGACTTCTCTAGGGGCATCAGCGGGTTAGATTGTGCTACAGAGTGCTACGGAGTGCTTCATAGCACTCTGTAATCATGTGTAATGAATTACGTTTCCCTGATGCCACTACACGTACCCAACTTGAACTGAATTCAAAGTTTCATGTTCGCTTCTTGTAACCTCAGGCTCGTACATATGAACGTGGCAATTGTCGAGCAATAACAACTAAACTGGTGTGGCGTCCTTCGCATGCATGTTTATCAATACGGTACGTGGGCAGTGACACTATCTAGTATATAACGGACGAGAGTCGAAGAAACTACAGTATCATACTTTGTACCCCCACTCCGAGTTGCTTCATCATGACATCCATGTCGCAGCTTTGTCAGTCAGATATATTCAAAAAACGCTCCAAGCTCCTTAGCCGTGATGCTCAAGTGGATCTTTCATATGAGAGGGCCAAAGCCATTGGCTTAGCACTCGGTGCATATCAACCTTTTCTGTTCACAGGACACGTCTTGACATTATATTTCAGGCATCACTCTTCATGATACTTTGCATCTAACACAAAATTTTTGGGACATGCACACCGACCCAATCATGGTCCTCGATGGGGCCGCCTCCATGCTGCTGACCATCCAGTACAATCTGGTTGCAGGAACACTTGCCAAATATGCTGCGACTACTAGACCTGACTTGGTCTCCCTCGTCGAGGACATTCTTCGATGGAATGTCAGGTGAGCCAACCTTGATGTATATTTTGTGGAAAGACTACATGATCTTTTTGCAGTGGCCAATTCTGCCTTACCGAGCTGGGGAGAGGCCTAGACATCTTCCGAATGAAGACATCAGCGACACTTCTCCCAACAGGTGAATTCGATCTTCATACGCCGTTGCCCTCGGATGCCAAGTACGAGATCAGTATATCCTCGAGAGCTGCTAATCATGGTAGCGCAGGTTCATGCCACCAACCGTTCCAGTGAAAGGTCTTCCATGTGTCGCCATTGTTTTTGCACAACTGTACGTGGACGGTGAATGCCGTGGACCTCGACCGTTTCTTGTGAATCTGAACGACAGATATGATATGTGCAACGGGGTGACTTCAATGTGAGTGCTTCTTTAAATTTGTTCCATCGATTTCAAACTGATTTTTCCATGACTACTAGGTTGCTACCACCTAGAGGAGGCTCGTCCCCCGTCAACCATGCACTCACAAGCTTCAATCACGTCCGCTTACCGCCTTCGGCCCTTCTCGGGGACCTCACCAAGTCCAACACAATGCATCGCGACTTTATGTCCTCTATATGGCACGTTGCGGTTGGGTCGCTAGCGCTTGGCTCAGCTGCAATACCTAATCTCCAGGTGGCATCGTACATCGCCGCGCGTTACTTTCAGCGTCGTCATGTCACCAGCGTGTATGGACATCCTTCGCCAATAATTTCATACCGGACGCTGACCTGCACCAAACTGGTTCGGTGCATGGATGACTGATACTCTCCTATGAGCCCCTATGCTCTAGAAATCACTATGAAATCATTTTCCCTGTGACCTGAAGTCAGACTGAGGCTAAGGGAATATTTTTCGCTTTTTTTCACTTTTACAAGTTTGTACGCGAGCGGATTGAATATTTTTGTACATTTATTCCTGCGATGAGTTTTGCTTAGTCAGCCATGAGGGTGACTCAGACAGATTCTCACACATATCAGGTGACTGTGAAAAATATGTTTGCATAAGATTACCCTGTGGGAAAGCTTACAAATCGCTAAACACGCGTCCTATGTAATTATGCTACCAATCAAGTCATTAGCCACAGATTTTACAAACATATGTACACAATATGTAATCATTTCTCACTCTTGTCTAGCTGAGTCATCAAGGGTCACCTGACCCATGAGCCATACGCAGCTCTTGCTGACTCATCATTACCTTGCGGAGCAAGGTCATATAAATGTAGCGTGACCTGTGGTTGTAAACAACACAACATATTCACGTGACCATCGCGACTGTCTGACACCCCAATAATCAACAGCGCACCGCAATAAATTGCGATGCGCTGTTGATAGTTTGCGATGACGGTGACATGAGTTCTCATTACAGCGTAACACCTACAGTGTTTTAAATCATTTAGAATCTTGTTGACACTGCTAAATCCATCCAGCTATTGCCGTGTGACTATTGAGGTTCGCACGTTTGCGAGGCCATGTACTGTGTGAGATTCGATGGGAATAAGAACAGGATGCGGCAACATCTCTTCGACCTTTATCATGATGAATAGCATTGGACATCGAAGATTGGTTTTGAGCATCAATATCCAGACCGTCAACGACCAAAATATCGAGTATGTCGTACTTAGTTATTTGTCTCTATTGATCTCTATCCGAGATCTCGGCTTGAACCAATCAACTCTGCATGTACCTTGAAGTGACGAACATGATACATTAAATCCTACACTGCGCAAAACGAAAGACCATTAATCAGCCAACATGAGATACATCCAACAACGAAATGTCCCATCCATCGTCAACCGACACCGATGAAGCTACCCTTTGCCAGCTCAGCCGCGCACAGCTGCAAAAGGTTGCGCAAGTAGTATGATTCGGATTACTTATTCAGGTTCATTTGCTCACTGAAGTACAGAAACACAACGTGAAGGCCAAATTGTTATTGTATTTCGATGTTGAGTTGATATTGTCCCTTTGATACATGTAACACTAGGCGACAAGCATGTACATAGTACAGAATAAAATCGGGGATGAGAAAACAAAACGACGACACGGGAACAACCGGAGCAAGGTTATTAGTCGGCAACACCGACCCCTAGTTATACCAACTAGAGTTATGAATATTTACTTTTGACTCAAAGATACTGTGTGACTTGGTGCTATCGAACTAAAGTTACAACTTTAAGTACGAGAAACTAGCAGTATAGCCACCAAATTTGTCTATATAAGGACCAGCTTTTTGCCCAATAAAAAAAGAAGTTCCCCACTGTTTTTAACCCTCAGAATAAAATTGTGAGTGAAGTGTGAATCAGCAACCAGCAAGTGCAGTTCAAGGTTGAGCTCACTGTGCTCAACAACCAGCACCACTCTTCTGAGCTCATTGTGTTGAATATCTAGCACATACCTTGAGCTCGCTGTGTCTGACGACTAGCAAGACTAGTCTTTCTTTTTCTGTTTTTTTTTCTCTTGATTTGTCTGTCTGAATTTGTCTGTTTCTTTTTGTGTCATTGTCTGTGTCTCTGTCTGTGAATCTCTCTGTGATTGTTTTTCTCTTTTTTTTCTCTCTCTGAGATCGTGTCTGAGATTCATGACTGAAGCTCGTGTTTTCTGTTTCTCTCTCTCTGTCTCAAGTGTGTGTGGTGTGTTGGTGACTGTCTATACTGACCATCTCTCTGATCGCTGTCTGTTTGCTTTGTGATCGTTGTTGCTAACAGTCTCCGTGACTGTGATCGTGTTCATGTTTTTTTTTGTTGTAGCGGTCTCGTTTTGTTGATTGACTCAACCTATCAACTTTCTCTCAAGTACCAAAGTTTCAGTCTCATTCTTACCCAGAAGTTTGGTGTTGTCTCTTTTGTCCACGGAAGACTCTGATAGTCTAGTGGGGAGACTTTAGGTGTTGACAGTGATACCTGACCTCTTACATCTGTGTGTTATACTGATCGAGGGTAGTCATTTGCGAGTTAGACTTTAGCTATTGAAAAGGGGACTTGGTATTGAAGTCCAAGGTCACCCGTTCCTGAGTCTGTTTAATACTCATTGTGAGTTCCTTGGCAGCAGGTTCAATATTAGGCTAAGAGTGCTACAAAGGCTTGACTAGGCCTGACGGTAGTTTCACCTGTTTTTGTATTGAGGGGGACTCTCATTGTAACTCCGCACAGCTTGCTGCACTAAGTTTGTGTATGAATCCTTGTTGCTGTGTGAAGTGTTAGGAAGAGTGTCTGTTTGTTTGTATCATCTCTATATTGTTAGAGTGACTGTGTTTCCTGATTTGTTTTGTTGTTGTCTGTGTTGTTGTGATTGTTGTTGTTGTTGTCGATCACTGACTGACCGAGTTCTGTGTTTTTCTCTCATCGCTGTGTTTCATACCCACATTGTTGGATTGACTGTTGACTGCTGATCACTGACTACTGACTTTTTGTGCGAGCCATATTCTACTGACTGTATCTTAGGAGCAAGGCAAGCCACCCATGAACGACCACGTTATCAGTCATTGGTATTTGTCTGAATCGCTGACCGTGGAGATACTTGGTTTTATAGGTGTTTATCTATAGATCAACTATCTAAGAAGACAATGCAACAGCTCCCGTTACTACATGCCATCGCTCAGGTGTCCGTTCTAGGAGCGCTTTACAAATGGGGCATCGAGCGGTTCATGGACAAGGACCTTGATGTTCGTGTGCAGCATGGCATCGCGGCTTGCTGCAAGGCAGTCATGATTCAGCATGCACAAGTTGCAAATTACGCACTGTCTGAAAGGCTTGGAGCCCAAGGCCTCTTCAAATATAACCAGCTGTCCAACTTTTATGTACGAGCACCTTCTCTTTGACAGTCATGCTAGAGCAAGAATTAATCTGTTTCACAGAGCAAGATGAGGGGAGTTAGCATCGCTGAAGGTGACATTTTAGGTAAGTGACATTTTAGCCTTCTCCGGTGACGTGATGCTAATCAAAGATTCCAGGACTTTCCATGTGTCAGTGCAGCACATCGATATCCGCGCAAACCAAAAACTTACAGATGAATTATAGGACTCGTGGCAGATACCCTGGCACAAACGTACAAGTTACCTCTCTCGACACACCCAGATGGACCCCTTGCAATGCACGAAATCTCGTTATTTGACGAGGCAACAGAGACAGTTTCCTCCTCATCCGACTTCACGCAAGCGTTCATGCAATATGTGCAGCTGCGCTGTCAGCTGATGGTCGAATCCATGGGACACTGCATGGCCTATGACGCCACTGTCGACCAAGGGGTCTCCCAATGTCTTGTCGATCTGTATCTCATCAATGCGATCAAGACAGATGCTGTGTGGTATGTAGAACGCGGCATGTTTACACGGAAGGCTATTGTGCATATGGAGGACGTTGCATTGACAGCAGCTTTGCCTCGCCTGGACAAGTTGCTCGCTGCGATGGAGGTTGAGCCATATGTGTCGTCACCCATCATATCAGATAAGTGCTGGGAGGAATTCACCGAGATGTTACCTGTCTATAGCTCCCCTCAAGTTGAGGTGCCAGCACAATTGACTTTGGTTTTGGAGCAAGCTTGAATTTGAAGTTCTGGGTCGCTGTAGCCTTGCATAACAATTTTTGATAGATCTTTGGTGACAATTACTCATATTTACTAGTAGCTAGTAATTTGTTTTTCTCCCCATTTACTTTCGATATCTGGAAAACATCAATGCCATCATTGCGCTCTGTGTAATACCACTGTCCAGACCCTAAACAAATTCCTGCAATCCATCACTGTCCTGCTATCCGGTGATGTTGAGCTGACAACCAATTGCAATACACAGGTTTCAATGATACAAGTCACGATTACCTCTTCATCTTCAGCATCCTCAACGGGAGGCTCGACACAGCCCTCCGTTTGCGATTCTTCCCTTTTGGTGACAGTTAACTTGCTTCATCCTTGGTAGTAGCCATGAGTGCTTGGCTTTGGCAGATGGGCCATTGCAACAACTTTTTCCATGGGTCGTTGGTCACAATGTTTCGTGTCTGGTTGTTCTATTTCTTGGTTCATAGTCGGTCATCTATCATTGTGTGCATCTGGACTCTGGATCTCTTTGATCTTTAACAGATTTTTTTAAAAAAAAAAAACAATAGCCCCATAGCAGTTTTGTTGAGTCAACATCAGTAAATCACTAGGCTCTGTACAGAGCTGGACAGCATCCCAGTTGTACAGCTTGGTCCCTATTTGCCAGCTCACTACAGCAACACCTTACTTTGTGAATCACTGTACACATGCTCACAGATCCCCCCAGTGATTCCCAGAAACCCTTCAAAAGTTCCAATTGTTGCTGTACATGTATGTACAGACATTCACAGACAACTTAAAAATGCGGAGCTTTGTACAATAGCGCATGATGATCACCATATATGGCTGTACAGACATTCACAGACTTGTAAAATAGCACACAAAACGATCGCAATATATTGAACCAAACGAATCACATGACACATTAAACGATGGAAAGAAAAACGATGATAACTAATATTAGCGACCGATAGACAAGCAGCTCCCTTCAATCCAGTTCTATCTGCAGGTGGGTGTACTTGGCCATGTCGGTGCCGTCGAGCTTGCAGCACTCCGCCCTGGATGAATAGTCAGTGTCGAAAACCATGCGAAGCCCGAGTATCTCTTTACCATCCAGCTTCAGCCCATCGACGAAGCTGCTGCACCAATTTCGGGCCATGGTAAGGGTCATTCATGATGTCTTCGAGCAGTGCCAGCATTCTCTGGTAGATGGACAGGTAATCCTTCGAGGAAAATTTGGGGTAAGTCTTCCCATTGCCGTTTTTTCCGAGGCCGTCAAGGATACAGTTGAACTAAAAAAAGTGTCAGCACATTCATAGTAGTATATTAGAATTGAGATGATACCACTGTAGCGACGAGAGCTAAACAATTTAGTGGTATCTGCTTGCAAAAGATGTCTGGTCGCCTATGAGCGATGCGATAAGACCCTACATAGATGAAAAGAATGGCGGCTTCGCGAAGTCCAGGGTGCACAAAATTTTTAGTCTTCCCCAATTCATCCTTCCCGTCGTGCAAATATTTAGATTTATCCAGCAAGTTTGCAGCAGCTGCTTCGACCCAATTCGCGCACTCCTGAGTGGAAAGATCGGTCGGCGGGATGAGACTGTATACAGAAGGAGTGATGGCGACAACTATCTTCTTGAGGTCTGACCGCCAAGTTGATAGATCATCGTATAACTAAAAAAAAATGAGACACGAGCTCATGACAAGAAAGATACATACCAGTCTTGCCATATCAGGTTTGCGAGCGGGCCATACATCTGGTGGATGCTGTGAGTCAATACAATATCAAAAGGGAAGTGACGACATACCAGCTTCAACTTGATTACCATCCTTGAGCCATTCAACAAGAGAAGCTGAGAGTGATTCTGTGATGCTGGTCGATAGATCAGGAACAAGTCTCGGGAATGGATTCTCCAGAGCGTGCACGACACGACACTCTCCCTTTGCTCCCTCAAGAAAGCGCTTCCAGCAGGGACCATACCAGGCTAGTTGTGTGGACTTGGGTCCATCGCCTGGGTCCTTGGATGCCTTCATTGCCTTCATCTTTGAACCTGACATATTGGCCGTTTCAGCACCACGGAGGAGGTCCAGAAGGACAGGATCAGGAAGGCGGGGATGACGATTTTTCTTATGGTGAAGTTCCAGTACATCAGCCGGCTAGAATATGTGAGCGCACTTCAAACAGACCAATAAGTTTTACCTGGGGGGCATCCGTTGCCGAATCATCACTACTTGAAGAATCACTGGATGCCAAAGCTCTCCCAGCTGCTTGATCATCTTCATCCCGCGAGTGCTGGAATTCGAAGTCGGTCAGAAGAGCGATGGCAGCCCGAGGTTGGGACGGTTGGACTTCCACCGAAAAACCTGTCACTGGTCAATGCGATCGCAGATGAAAATAGCTGATCACGTACCAGGATGTGCATTATGGCATCCTCCAGATTCTCCCCAACCAATCTCTTCGTCTGCACCATCTTCGTCTCCATCAGATGTATCACTCCCCTCCTCGGACACGTCTGAACCTTCAGAGTCTGTGCCTTGCAGCCCGAAGTCGCTCTGGTTGGTTGGCCGAAGGGTGGGATCCAGATTCTCGTACAAGCGAGCGTCCGGCAGGTTCACAATAGCTGGCCTTGAAAGTAACTGTTGTGACAAATCAGCATCGCTAGAAGCAGCAGAAGGAAGACGGCGTTTGAAGGCGTCAGCAGCAAGATGCGAGCCGTGAGATGCAGACGGAGTACATTGCTCCTTGGCTGCCTTGGCTGCAGCCACAAATGAGTTGTTGAGTGCTTGAAGGTCCGGTTCTGTTCCAGGAGGAACGATGGGTGGAGAAAATTCGTAATGTCCACCAACTTCGCGTTGAACGAAAGCGGGCTGGTTGTTCAAGGCCTCAAGGTTCAGGGAAGGAGCGACAGTTTTCTTAACAAGAATTAATACATGAGCGATTGCAAATTAAAAACTTACCTTAATTTTCTTTGGCCGTGGTCTGGGAGCCACGGTGTTTGAATCCAATGTCCCTGAAGTGGTGTAAGGAGGAGGGGGCTGCTTAATCTGTGCGTCTGATTAGCATCGTGTCTTGAATCGTTTGGAGGGAATACTTTGGAGCGACTTCCACGACCCTTGTGAGGTAGCTCTGGAGCAAGAGGATTCACGGGAAAATCAGCATTAAGGGATGTGGCGCCCTTCGGTTGACTCGTCCGCGCTGGAGCATCCAAAATAGCACCTATTTTTTCCAGCTGAGCTGCCCTACCTCCTTTCCCTGCACCTGCGCGACCCGAAGGGCGATGCTGAGACTCATCTGCGTCGTTATTCAGCGGCAACGATGCCTTGGCGTGAGCTCGTGATCGCTTTCCCGAGCCTGCTTGCCCGTCGAGCACCTTGAGATCAGATTCTGGAGCTTTGCGCTTCGTTCTCTTTTTCTTACTAGGGCTACCGGGCATGACTGAGAATTGGAGGGATGAGACACCAAGCTGACAGTTCCCAAATACTCACCTTTAAGTAATCTAAAAACTCATTCAACCGCTTTAAACATGACTAAAAAATCACCACCTGCCGGAATTATGTCGTGCACGAGGTGATCCGAGCCTGTGAACCGAGTCATAAGTCATGCAGCAAGGCTCTTCTGACATGACGAATGGAGATGCAAAGAGTGAAAGGTATTTAGGCGAAGTTCGAACGTTGGTCCGGGCCAAAACAAGCAGCTGCTATGAAGTAGACATGAATTTTAGACCTGTTCAGGACCTCCTTTCGTCGTCGAAGATGAATGAGGTGAGTGTTAAGGGAAGGTTTGATAGCGTGCATAACGTAGTCAGTGTTTTGAAGTGACTCAGTCTGCCTGGGAAAACTGCGCTCAGCTAATTAATACTATACGCCTCTCATAATAGGAGTCATTAATAAGTCCGAGGGTGAGTTATAATCGTACGTATAGTAGACATACTAGGTAGTTCTCATCCGCTTGGGCTGGGGAATGGCTTCCATCGTCCAAAGAACTCGACCCCCTAATATCATGTCACGTTCCATGACTGGTAAATCTACATTTCTATCAGCTGCTTTGGATGCCACCTTTCTTTTTCCACCAGGGAGTCCACTAGGAAGTGCATCAATGACCTTTCGCGCGAATAAAAGCTCCGGGGAAGGCTCATCCTTTGGAAGCATGTCGAGGTGCTTAGTCAAAAGATCGATGACTTCTTTAAACGTCGGCGCATGCAATGGTCCTTTACCCCTAATTAATTCGTACCAGTCCAGCGCGAGCGGGAGTAGGTCATGGAAGTAGGGGTGGAATTGTTGGCTGAGTTTATCCGCATGCGGATGAAAAAAAAATGAGGTCTTCTCGTTACCATTCTCCTTGAATGAGTTGGTGGACCACAGATGCAGTAGCCAATCCCCTTCTGATTGCTTCCAAGGCCCAAGAACACGTTTCACGCCAAGTGGACCCCTGTACCCAATACAGATCCAAACGAAGACGTAAAAAACTGACTCGAGATCGTCCTGACAGCCGTGCTTAATAAGAGGAGGTGCTTGTATATGGGAATGCGAGGCATGCTTCCAGCTATTTTGAGACATTGCTCTACCGCCAACAGCTTCAGAGAGCTGGAACAGGAGCGAATGGGACATGAAAGGTGCCGTTCCCTGACAGTCAACGTCAGCATATTGAGTCTACATAGGTAAATGTGTACTGACCGTCCCCCCAATAGCATATTTTTGGCCTTGAAGAATACGCACAGCGAATTCCCAATCAATTAATGTTCCATGGGATCCATTACTGTCATCCTCGATCATGGAGTTGTTGAGACTGCAGTCTCGGTGGAGAATTCCACGTTCTTCAACAGCTATCTGTTGAACTGAAAAACAAGTCAGCAAAAGGAAGAGTGAGCAGAGACTACACTTACTTCTAACGATGTCCTGAATCACACTAATCAACTCTACTTTCGTCCGGAACGTGTGTAAAGGTCGCGCACGGGGCTTCAAGACCAAATGAACATGTGTGCGTGAAGTACCTTTTATACTCTGCCAAATCTTGCCACGATAACTCATCGTTTCATCAACCTCTTGAGGCCCAATCTCAACAAGCCAATGTTCGAATAGTTGAGGAACACCGCGGACTCCTTGCATGGCCTGAAGCATCGTAACTTCATTCAAGGCGACATTTTTATCCCCAAGGACCCAATGGTCCTTGATTATGTATTCTTCATTGTCTCTCCTGGCCAAATAACAGACTGTGCCGCGCCCAACAAGCCCCTGGCTAGAAAAGATGAGTTCAAGGATGTCGTACGTGTGGTTGTTGACTAATATCTTTCCGATTGGCTGTGAGGGATACGTACGAAGAGGATCTGTGGGGATTTCTGTCTCGGGGGGGTCGGGAGTTACTGTAGCTTTGGTTGTGAAGGCACTCACTGGTGCATTAGACATTGTGGGGACGGCACTCCCAATCTGAGGGGGGGCAGTACTCCCAACCTGGATAACCTCGTCCATTGGAGATTTGGCTAAGGATTCGTGTGCTTGATCTAGGGTAGGTAGTTTGTTTGTTGTCGGGCGAGAAAAAGCTGATGGATTTTCGGGCAGGCCAAAGTGTTTTCGTAAAGATGAGGATCGAAGGATCGTATCCAAGGCACTCAGGATTGCTGAAGACAAGACAGGATAAGATGTGAAGGTAAAAGTTTGGATCACTGACGATATTGATACCAGGTGTTACAACACCGCCTGAGTGGTCGTACATGTGTACTCACAGTTCATGGTACCCGTTGGTGAGGGATAGCAGCCTTGATCATGTCCCATTGAGCTGTCACGTCATTCAACAGCGCAAGGTCAGGCTTGCGTTGAATTTCCTCGTCCTTCACAGGACACGTGGCATTGGCCGAACTCCATGTACATATCACTGCGTTATTCGCCTTCATGACCATTGGCTGCTCATGGGCAACAGCACCAGACATGATATTGAAAAAGGAGGCGAAGATTTCCTCGAATGGATGTTTCCGAGCCTCAACTGGCGGACCCTCTGGTAAGCTGTCGCTGACCCCACTCCCAGACATCTCATTCTCAGTTTCCTCTGACCCATCTCCAACAGTTTCTTCAATCTGTTCAATGTGAGGCTCATCGAGATGCAATATTGGAAGCGCCCAGTTCCACTGCTGCTCATCTTCATTGAACAGCGGAACCAGGTCCTGTTCATGTATGAGGGTGAATTTACTGTGTAGTCTGTGATCCCTGTAGCGAATTTTATGTAAAGGGACCCTCAGCTCCATCATGTCAGGGAGTGTGACTGTAAATGACCAAAAAATCCGCGCCAACATGAAACTGAGAGGCTTGTCAGCGTTATCTGGTGGCTTTTCTTCTTTGACAATCAAGTGATTGAGCTCACGATCTGTCAGTTTGTCCATAGTATGGACATTGCTAACGTAGGGAACCGACATCAGCGATGCCATCTTCATTCCATAATCAACAGTTTTGCTGTGATACGCCATTATGAAGACTGAAGTAACAGTTGGATGAATACCTACCATTGGCGACTACGATAGTACGACTTGGGGGTGATTTTTAAACATACTAAAATTGAACCTATCAAGCATCAACTTAGTGCAAGTATACTACAAGTATACTACGATGATAGCACAAAAAAGGTGTTTTTGTCCCAAAAATAATTTAACCAAAACTCGGTTGCATGCTCCATGCTATTATAGGGTGTGAGGCGCTTATCTGCAGCAGCACCAAAGCGGGGAATGAGGTTGACAGGCGCTCTCAGCTGAGAAACTGGAATAACACCGCCCATCCGAATGCCATTGGAACACTTTGCTCTTTTCAGTACGTGCAACTGAGTAGTTGGATCACATTCACTAGAGATATTGAAACGTTGGACATATGCAATGAATCGGTCTTTCCATGCCCACAGCGTGCCGTTTTTGCCAATTGGCCGCATGATCAATCTGATTTGTGCGATGGAGTGACCTGTGTGAAACATTCTTTAACTTACAGTAAATATCATAATAAATGCAGAAAGAGCGCACCTGTGAGACTACTAGCAGGCCAAGAGTGCTCTGTGCTAGTCTGGATAATGACATTATCATAACGGCCTAATGTCCAGGGGTCGCTGGGTGGCGCGCAGTTTAATGTCTGAGCTGGGCGAATGTCGCAGATGTCGTGAAATTCCATCTCCTGCAAACGGACTTTAAACCAGACTTGAACCTTATGAAATGGGAGTTCGGCGTTATGTCCAGCCCTTCTGGGACCACCAATCGAGTGAACGCGGTTGCTGTAAGTCACCTCACGGTGAAGGAAATTAGCCATAGCTGGGCGCAGATCTGGTAGGCCAAACTTGACGGCAACTTCATCAAGAGTAACACTCCGAATAGAAGGTTCGTAAGCAAGATGAAAAGCCGTCCGTCTGACAACAAAGGTGCGTAACGGGACTGGCACTGATCCCATTTCCCTTTGCTGGAGCATATTGGTGATTGCAAAGTAGTTCGTAATAGAACGTGGCTGTCCAGGTCGTTGAGATCCGGAGGGTAGTCCTGCGGGAGTATCGTCCACATCACCGTCAGTCTCATCATCCTCGTCAGCAAATTCTCCAACACCCTCCAACTCCTCGGTACTTTGCTCGCGGTCTAGAAGGCTTGTGGCAAGTTCGAAGCGATTGCACTTATCCGTACGGTCGAGATGGCGACAGATTTGGGGGTCATAGTTGTTATTATTACTGGACCTCGCGGGGTTTTTTATCTCCGTGATATGTGCGTGCTCAGTAACATCCGCAGACCATTGTCCTGTAATGCCAGAGCTGCGGATGCTAGGCACGATGCTTTGCATAAGCTCGAGTTTAGGTATGTACCAGTTGTTAATAACTGTACGGCCTTCTCCTCGGCGAACTCCAGTGCTGATAATAGCATCTTTATTGGCATGGAACTCATCTAATGCAGCTGAGATGCGGCGGATATCGTCGTCGTTAATGCGTGGTGATTGTATGAGGTAATGAAAGTGCAAAAGTGCACGGACAGCGACAATGACACCAGGGGGTGCTGCATCTGCGCAGACTGCAATAATTGATCGCTGAATGTCTCGGTGGCAACGACCTGTAACTTGCTTGAGTTTTGAGATGCCTTCGTGGAAATGCCGATAACCAGTGGTGGGCTGTAAGATGGAAAAGCGAAAATCTATCTCAGACTCTCCAACTGCGAGGATAAGCCACTGGGCGTCGTGATCCCAAAACTTCTTGTGAATGATGTGCAAAGATTCAGGTGTGAAAAACCGGTCAGGATCCGCTAATGCCCAATCACTCCAGAAAGGCTTTGCAACGCCATTCAGGCGGAACTTCTGCGATTCGCGGAAAAATGCTTCGATATTGTCTTCATCAGCACGCGAGTGCACAACATCTAGCTGTGCGAGGGTCGTTGCTCTTGTGCGGGGTTCATGTCGGAATGCATCTCCAAATTGTTTGTACATGGCCATCGTAACAGGAGACGTCTTTCCACTGACACATGCCAGCATCATGGCTTCAGGGGTATCAGCGATATAACTCGCAAGTGGGGTAAAGCAGTAACGACTGCGTCCAGTGGGATCTGACAACATGACACCCTCTCGAGTAGCCACCTTCAGTGGTTCTAATACGACGTCCAGGCACTGATGAACAAGCCGATCCTGTAACACGCCCTTCATTCATTTCTTTTTGTGAATGAATTTAGGGACGGGTAACAGCGCAGTAAGTACGAAAGTGTTCGAGGATGATTTTAACCGCATGTTCATGTGAATGTTGGCAATGCTGAGAAGGAGTGGATGTGCAACGCGATCACCCGTCAATGCAGTGATACATGTCTTGTCCGAAGACAAAATAGTACCAATGAGTGTTGCGCCATGAGGTAGCGCCGACTTCAACAATATAAGGCAATGACTTCGTATAAGATGAATCACATACCTGCATTTCCCAAGCATGGTCAGCTGTCATCCATTCAGTATACACCCGAGACAGTTTCTGCGCTGTAGTATAAACCTTGCGAGACGTAAAGTCCATACGGATGTGAAATAAAGGGTGATTGAATAAATTGGAAATGCATTCGATCGGATCCCGCCAGTAGAGAATAACCGGCGACTTTGTAGCGTGAGATGTACGAATAACTTGGGATTTCCAACGCGGGCCAGTCGGTAGTGATTCAGCTTGACCTCGAAGCTCTCTTGCTGAGTGGAATGATAGATGTAGATCCTGAATCTAAGTATGTGCCGTTAGCTCAAGTGATCGCAAGAACATTGAAAATAAAGCACGGACCATCTCTAATGCTAGAAAAGAATTGATCTTCTCCATGCTTAGGCCCGAACGCAGAAGCCATGCCGCAAGTTGCCATTCTCTCCTGCTTGAAAACGGATAGTAAAGGTTGGTTTTGCGGTAGACGCTATTCTCGTCAGATTCAAATAGACTTAAGAACGTGTAGCCGTGTTCAAAGGCGAGTGGGGGCTCAGGAAAGAAGTCGGTTACTTCCGCATCCCTATCCTGAGTTCTACCTCCATATTCTTGCTCTCCTTCGTTACCAAAGTCAAACATATTCATATCCTCTCCTGTTTCATAGGAGGACGTATAAAGTTCGTGAAGGTCATCTGTGACCATAGGATCGTCTTTGCTGGGTGGGAGAATCGAGTCGAGCCGGATCAAATCTTCTAGCCAAGTATTACACCCGGACCGAGGTTGGCTCATATGGCGAGCAACAGAGGTATGGTCCTTGAACTCTTTCCCGCAAGAAGGACAGCGAGCTGGCATAATGCTGTGATCGCGGACTGAGAAAAGACAAGGCCAGAATTGACCGGCGTTTTCCGGAATCTACACGTTACATTCTCTCCTCATGTTTCCTGAGTCACTAAAATTTGATATTACCACTCTGCGATCGCTATCAGCAAGCGCTTCCTGCTCTCCAGCTTCCACTCATTTTGGCTCCAACAATAATCGCAGTGATGGACCATTCGCCGGTATTGGTGACCTATACGATGTCCTTGAAGCAGTCAGTTCTATGGTAAGTCGATCTCGTCCATCAGTTCCTCAATACACCTCACATTTCAATAGTCCGTCCACGAACCATCAGACTCCGAGGCAAACTTGGTTATGGATGTTGTAAGAGCGAAACACAATGTTTTCCTCGCTCAGAAGATGCTCGTGGATTGCATACTACGGGAAAATGAGGTGTTCGCTAGCCTAATCCAATTCCAAGCAGAAGCCGCTGAAAAGAAAGTAGATGATATGGACCTTGGGCTGGGATGGATGAGGATCATCTTCAGGAAGTACGGCTGGTCTCATCTCCCTCAGAATCATGTGTTATTGCGGAGACAGGATCAAATAAGTTCGTTCGGTAGGTGCAATATAATCTTTTGCAATGTCATTGTTATAATATCATATAGGTGCATCAGATGTGGAAATCCCGCCGAGCCGGCAACCCACAATAGTTCTTGACTGACCGCTTCGTTTCATAGTACTCGTCTCGTAGCTGTACTATGCCTGTCCTTCTTACATCTATTGACCATATGGATACGTAGTTTTGCATGTAGTATGCTTATATATGTTGCCTGTTGTCAAGTATGAAATTTGTTTTGCGCCTGAAACATTCCCGAACGGTGTTGAATTTAAGTTTAACTAGTACTACATGGTGTCATGTCTTTGGGAGGTACTCCACTTGATTCGAAATCAAGTCACTTACACTGTGCGAACTGTCCATGCTTTGAGCAACTGCAATTGCTGTGAAGTCTGGCAAGGTATGAGGCTTAACATCCTGTGAGCTTTGTCGGCACTGTACGTTGCTGTGCGGTCTGACAACATATGAAGCTGTACATCCTGTGAGCTCTGTCAGCACTGTGCACTACTGTGAGAAAATATCGAAAACGTCGATCTCTGTGGAGAAATTGGTGATTTACTGATGAAGCTCAACTTTCTCAGTCACCAGTCATTTGGTGGCTTGTATACTAGTAATTCGGGTGTCATTTGTGCACCATCTACATACAATTATGTTTCATGTAGGAGCTGTCACTTAAATTGATTGTGGGTCCTCCGAGCATTGAGCTGGAGGGCCCCGCTTGCCCTAAACTCATTCTACGAGCGCCCGTCACCAGTGCAAGTTGATTCAACCTAGTACTGTAATGTGGTCCGGCAACTGAAGGAAACCGGTTTCCAGTCTCGGGTGACTCCGGAACCGGTCCAGGTCCGGTTGTGCCAAAAATGGCTAAAAAACCAGATCGGACTGGACTTTAATCGGGGTTAAACTTGTTTAACCAAGTTGAATCGATTCGCGACGCTGGTCGAAAACATGACTCAGCGTCATCGTTAGAGACCCCTTTCTCTGGATATAAGTATCTAACTGACGTGATTTTTTCGGCACGTCGCATACTCGTCTCCTAAAGCACCGTCTGCTTGTGCACCGTCTGCACTTTCCAATTTTCGTAAATATTGAATTTTCAACACCCAAATTCGGTCATACTTCCATCATATGTCAGATTCTGGAGGCCCAAGTAACACTAATGCCGCCAATACGTCCCAAACGCAACCATCGCTTAGGGGACCCGGAATGCGAGGGGCTTCAGTTGAAACCGACTCTGATGGAGCGCATTTACCCCAACAAAACGTGGCGAAGAGATGCCTTGACGTCGTCAAAGACTTTAGGACCGCAAAGGCTTCAAAATTTGATGTGGCCTACGTCATCTCCTCCATCGTCAAAGAAACCATCCCATTGGGCTCAGGCGAAAATCCCTCTACGATTGCGGCTATCTACCTCGCCATGCTTGATGAATGGGAATCAGAACAGAGTCGTGCCCACCATAGAGCGTCTGGAACTGCCGGAGGACGCCAATCAATTGAACCAGCATTTGACGAAGATGAAGCATGTCCAGAGGTTGTCAGAAGTCAACGAGCCAGCGTCGAGCCAGGAGAACCTGTTCGAAAGCGGGCTAAGCTTGATTTCGCCTGTCTTGACCTCAAACCAACTGTCCACGAGAATCCATCCAAGCCCTTATCCGCTAACCTCAGACATACCATCCGCATCCTCCAAAATTGGTCGCAGGACCAGAAGCAAGCAAAGCTCAAGCTTATGTACCATGAACGAAGTCCAGAATTCCATGAGTCCGGATGGGCTGACATTGTCGCCGGACGAAGTCTCAACCTCGATGCAATCCACACCATCATTACGACCTCGCGCGCTGTCGAAAAGCATAAGGAAGTCATCGGAGATGTTGAGTTTGCCTACGGAGTCTCAGAAACGGCGACGAAGAAGATCACCAAACAAAATCATTGGAATGCAGCGTGGAACAGAGCTGCACGAGCCTACAAGTTTGCATTCCCTTTCCGACAGGCTGAGCTTGACGCCTACTCGGAACACATCAATGAACAATTCGACCAGCAGCTTGAAACCTACCATGACCATGTCCTCCGGTATGATAGAGCCGTTAGATTCAGAGTCGGTAACACTCGGAGGTACGAGCTCTCTGATTTCGAATACTTCAGAGATCTCTATGCTTCCCACTTCTCCGCTGGTGGCCGACTCCTCATGGATTCAGGAGAATCCACTAAGTCCTCTGAAGGAGGACGCGAATCTTCAGCTAAGTGGGATCCTTGCCGCAAATGGAACAACGGAGAATGCACGCGCAGTGCTTCCAGTTGCCGCTATGCACACATCTGCAATGTTGAACAAAACGGACGAATATGTGGACGCCGCCATGTCAGAACTAAACACACCGAAGATGGCAAAGGCAAATCAACCTGAACAATTCCTTTCGCGTCCACGTTATCGTCGAGGGCTAATCTGGTCTTCTACCGATGCATCCTTTAGTCCAACAGCGCGTTCAACAGAGTATGCAGAGCCGGTCCCATCAGCACCGCTTTGCCTTACAGATACTGACGTGGCCCACACCATTGCCAATCATCCGGAACTCTTTCGGATAGTAACACCCATCAAAGTGGATCGCTTCCAAGACCTCCTGGTGGATCATCCTAATCAGCCTTTCGTTCAGTCCGTGTGTCGTGCCCTACGCGAAGGCTTTTGGCCTTGGGCGGACGCCTCTGACAAAAACTATCCATCAATGAACGATAACTCAATGCGGACGTGCGCAAAGTCCGAAGAGCAGGAGAAGTTCATTGAAGATCAACTTAATGAAGAATTGCGGCTGAGACGAGTGTCTGAAAGTTTTGGAACTGAGCTGTTCCCTGGGATGTATAGTGTCCCTATGCACACGGTCCCAAAACCAAATTCGGACAAGTTGCGTCTGGTCGTAGATCATACAGCCGGGGAGTACTCGCTTAACTCTATGATTGACTCGGATGACATTAAAGGGACCAAACTGGATGGCTTACACTCACTAGGCGCATCCCTACTGGAGTTTAGAAAGGACTATCCAGACGAAAAACTGCTTCTCTTCAAATCTGATGTATCCCAAGCCTTTCGCAGACTTCCTATGCACCCGCTGTGGCAAGCCAAGCAGGTACTAATGTTTCGTGGTCAACGTCACGTTGATCGTTGCAACAATTTCGGTGGACGCGGCTCACCTAAAGTCTGGATATCATTCATGTCTTTGGTCGCATGGATCGCTATTCATCACACTCTCATCAACGCTCTTAAGCTGTATATGGACGACTCTTTCTCCTTCGAAGTCGCTGGGCGGATGCTCCGCTATGAGCCATATCAATGTGACTTCCCGGAAAAGCAGACTCACCTATTGCAATTATGGGACGAGATCGGCGTACCTCACGATCGACCCAAACAACTGTTTGGGTCGCCTCTGACAGTTATTGGGTTCGACGTGGACCCAAACGCTATGTCAGCAACACTGCCAGCTCACAAGAAGGTTGAACTAATTAATCACCTACGCGCCTTCGGACGCAAAAACTTTCGATGGACGCTGAGAGAGTACCAGCAGCTCGCAGGATGGTGTGAGTGGAGTTTCAACATCTTCCCCTTGCTGAAGCCTGGACTGTCGTCCGTGTATGAAAAGATGCGAGGGAAGAAACTGCCTCTAGCGCGTCTTCACATGAACAATGCGATAATCGGAGAACTCACCTGGATGGCGGACCACATGGATCGACTGAAGGGTCTGTATTTCTACAAATCACTAGATTTTGATCCTCTATCGGACGACATGGTTGTGGCTTATACAGACGCTTCCAGTCTGGGGTTGGGACTATGGTTTCCCCATGAAAACTTCGCTGGACAATGCCAACTACCCGTGGATCCCCCAAAAGACACCATTTACTTCTTCGAAGCTCTTGCCGTTTGCTCGGCCATTCATTTCATCCCTAACATGACGGAAATTCCCTCGAAAATGCTCATTTACACCGATAACAGCAATACAGTATCGATGTTCAACTCGCTTCGTGCTCATCCTCCCTACAACACCATCCTGCTTGCGGCGGTAGACGTTCTTCTACAATACGACGTAGATTTGCGGGTAGAATTCGTACCTGGGTATAGTAACGGAGTGGCAGATGCGCTTTCACGGTTCCAAAACGAACGTGTATTAATGTTGGCACCAGATGCCAGCTTTTTCGACTTTGAACCCCCTCGGAATGCGCTGGGGGCAGCGAAAAAATGATGCAGGTGTCCGCATCGTCTAGGCAACCCACAAGGGAAGCCTGGACGCACGAGCGTCTCCTGTATGAGCGCTCGGTTGCCCTTGGTTTTGCAATCGAGGCAACGACAGCTTCAGCTTACGATTCACACCTCAACTCATATATAACCTTCTGTCG
Organism: Suillus plorans; assembly: GCF_016647745.1. Classification (NCBI taxonomy): domain Eukaryota; kingdom Fungi; phylum Basidiomycota; class Agaricomycetes; order Boletales; family Suillaceae; genus Suillus; species Suillus plorans. Next base: position 251,114 of record NW_024537445.1, on the reverse strand, counting down.
GCTACACCATCTTCCAATCGACCCCACGGTCGATACGCTATCCTTCTACGTTGTTTGGCTCTCACATCATATCGAGCCTCGTTTGGTTGACTCCTACCTGTCGGGCATTGGAAATCGTCTGGAGGAGTCATATCCCGACGTCCGAAAAGCGCGCCGCTCTGCAATAGTAGCTCGAACGTTGCGCGGCTGCAAACGACGGATGTCCAGTCCAGTGCAGAGAAACCTCCCTCTGTGTGTGGACGACTTAGAGCGAGTACGAAATACTTGGGGACCAACACCAACCTACGACGACAGTCTCTTCCTCTCACTACTCTTCACAGGTTTTTTGACACTGCAACGATTAGGAGAATTGACTTGGCCAGATGCTGTCCAGCATCAGTCATATCGGAAAGTGCCTATGCGCCACACGCTCATGATGTCAGCAACTTCCTTGTCTTACACCCTTCCCTACCAGAAAAACGATAACCTCGGGACTGGAACGTCCATCCTCATTCTCGTGAACTCATTGGTAGTGCGTGACCCACTACTAGTGCTGAAACGTTACATCACGTTTCGGGATGAATCTTTTCCCTTCCGTCCAGCGCTGTGGTTGACAAGCGCGGGATCAATACCGACACGCGGTTGGTTCTTGCGACGGTTGAAGGAACATTGTGGGTCTCGCATGTCAGGGCATTCGATGAGGGCAGGAGGGGCGACGGCACTAGCTATCGCAGGAATGACGCCAGACTTGATTCAAACAGCGGGTCGTTGGTCTTCTGAAGAGTTCAGGAAATACGTGCGTCAACACCCATTCTTGCTCAACGCTCTACTGCATAGCGGCGGGCGCGCGCCCGCGTCACAACCACACATGTCACACTCAGCTTGAGACACCACTCGGACTCGACAGAGTTTCTCACTTTCAGCTCGCTCGTACAGATTGGTAAAAGGCATCAAGACCAGAAAACAAGAAGACAAAAAATAAAAATAAAATAAAAAAATTAGCCCTTTAGCACCTTTCATCGTGCCTTTGTCACTTACTTCGTTTTCCTTTCGTCTTAGAAATATTTTCATCGCTCATCCGAGCGCGTCTTTTCGAGCCTCGAACCCATTTCGCATTATGCTGCCGTATCTTGTAGTTCGGTCTCTTGATTCGCAATCAAATTTTCCTTGAGTCCCCCGAGCATGAAGCTGGGGGACTCCGCTTGCCTAATCACTGTGAGACCTTGGCGTAAAATTGATTAAAAAAACACTATATTCACGGAAACATCTATGCCACCAATCGCGCGCGTGTTGCTCCATTAGCAGCGCCGTAAGCTCACCGTATGCATCATACTACTTCTTTTTGACAAGCGAAAATTATGAGTCTTTTGCTGATCAGCGAGTCACTTGGTCCGGAAGGGCATGTGATTTGTGCACTGCTCATCCATTTCATACTAAGTAGGGCAGCCACAGAATGGATGGCTGCACAAAGAAGTCCCCAACACCCGACGTTACGACGTTAGTGATGGGAGGGCTCTGAGCCTGTGAGAGTCTGACCCATCGAACATGAAAAAAAATCCAATTACTTACCAATCTTGTCGTTACGTTCTTACGTTGCAGTGACTGGCACCCAGGTTTTCGCCACAGCTTAACCACCGAATGGTGGCGGAGTGGTAACAGTAACAGACACCGCACTCTAAGTTTGGAAGGTCCTTTTCGGGTCCTGGAATTCACAGATATGTAGTAGTACGTCCAGCAAGCGGGCTCGCACCAAGCTGTCAGGCAAGTGGGCATATTCAAATCTACAAGGTATCTCATCTCGCACTCAAGCTGCTCCATATGTAGTATGTGCAACATTTTGATAGACTGTCAGATACGAGCGGCTATGACTGAGTTTTGCCAGGTGTTGGAAAAAAGCTCCCTACTGCGCAATCGGTGGAACAGACTTATCCTTCGTAAAAACCAAGACGAGCATTTACGAAACACCTGCTGAGCTACACCAAATATGGCTGGTCCAAAACAGGTGTCGATCAGCTCATTTTTTTTTTTGAATGCTACCCGACTTGAAGGTTTGATGTTTGCTTCTTGTAACCCCGTGGCCTACATGATTGTGGCTGATAGATCCTTGACTATCTAGATACTATATAACAGACGAGAGTCGGAGAAACTAAAGTAACATACTTCGTTCCCCCACTCCGAGACATTCCATTATGACACCTACGTCGCAGCTTTGTCAGTCAGATCTATTCAAGAAACGCTCCGAGCTCCTCAGTCGCAATGCTCGAGTGGTTCTCTCATACGAAAGAGCCAAGGTTATTGGCTTAGCACTCGGTGCATATCAAACTATTTTGTTCACGGGGCATGTCTTGATCTCGTATTGCAGGCATCACTCTTAATGACACATTGAATTTGACGCAAAAATTTTGGGACATCCACACCGACCCGATCATGGTCCGAGATGGGGCCGCGACTACGCTGGTGACAATCCAGTACAATCTGGTCGCAGGAACGCTTGCAAAATATGCTGCAACTACTAGACCTGATCTAGTCTCCCTCGTTGAAGACATTCTTCGATGGAATGTCAGGTGAGCTAACCTTGATGTCCATTTTGCAGAGGCACTACATAATCTCTTTGCAGTGGCCAATTCTGCCTTACCGAGCTGGGGAGAGGCCTAGACATCTTCCGAATGAAGACATCAGCCACACTTCTTCCAACAGGCGAATTCGACCTCCATACGCCGTCGCCCTCGGATGCCAAGTACGAGATCAGTATATCTTTGAGAGCTGCTAATCACGATGATGCAGGTTCATGCCGCCAACCATTCCAGTAAAAGGTCTTCCATGCGTCGCCGTTGTTTTCGCACAACTGTACGTGGATGGCGAATGTCGTGGACCTCGACCGTTTCTTGTGAATCTGAACGACGGATATGATATGTGCAACGGGGTGACTTCAATGCGAGTGCTTCTTAAATTTATTTCACCGATTTCAAACTTATTGCTCTATGACTAGGTTGCTACCACCTAGAGGAGGCTCGTTCCCCGTCAATCATGCGCTCACAAGCTTCCATCACGTCCGTTTACCGCCTTCGGCCCTTCTCGGAGACCTCACCAAGTCCAACACAATCCATCGTGACTTCATGTCGTCTATATGGCGTGTTGCGGTCGGGTCGCTAGCGCTTGGCTCAGCTGCAATACCTTACCTTCAGGTGGGATCGTACATCGCCGCGCGTTACTTTCAGCGTCGTCATGTCACCAGTTTGCAAGGAAATCCTTTGCCCATAATTTCATACCGAACACAACAGCTCCCTTTATTACACGCCATTGCTCAGGCGTTCGTTCTGAGAGCGCTTCACAAATGGGCTGTCCAACAGTTTATGGACAAGAATCTTGATGTTCGTGTGCGACACGGCATCGCGGCTTGCTGCAAAGCAGTCATGCATCAGCATGCACAAGTTGCAAATTACGCACTGTCTGAAAGGCTTGGAGCCCAAGGCCTCTTCGAATATAACCAGCTGTCCAACTTTTATGTACGAGGGCCTTCTCTTTGACAGTCATGCTAGAGGAAGAATTAATCTGTTTCACAGAGCGAGGCGAGGGGAGTTAGCATCGCTGAAGGTGACATTTTAGGTAAATGACTTTTAGCCTTCTCCGGTGACATGATGCTGATCAAAGATTCCAGCGCTTTCCATGCGTCAGTGCAGTACATCGATGTTCGCACAAACCAAAGACTTACAGATAAATTATAGGACTCGTGGCAGATACCTTGTCGCAAACGTACGAGTTACCTTTCTCGACACACCCAGATGGGCCACTTGCGATGCACGAAATCTCGTTATTCGATGAAGCAACCGATATTGTTTCCTCCTCATCCGATTTCACGCAAGCGTTCATGCAATATGTACAGCCACGCTGTCAGCAAATGGTCGAATCCGTGGGACACCGCATGGCCTGTGACGCCGCTGTCGACCAAGAAGTCTCCCAATGTCTTGTCGATCTGTATCTCATCAATGCGGTCAAGACAGATGCTGCGTGGTATGTAGAACATGGCGTGTTTACGCGGAAGGCCATGGTACATATGGAGGATGCTGCATTGTCGGCAGCTTTACCTCGCCTGGAGGAGTTGCTCACTGCGATGGAGGTCGAGCCATACGTGTCATCACCTATCATATCGGATAAGCGCTGGGAGGAATTTAGCAAGACGTTGCCTGTCTATAGCTCCCCTCAGGCTCAGGTGCCAGCGGCGCGACTTTAGTTTTGGAGCGAGCTCGAATTTGAAGTTCAAGGTTATTACAACCTTGCATACAATATGATGGATCTTTGGCGACGGTTGCTCATAACTTTCCGTTAAGCTCATAATCAGCTAGTGGCTTGTTTTTCTCCCCATTTACTTTCAATGTCTGAAAAAAAGCCATGCTCTACGTGATATTATCCAGGGCCTAGTCAAAGTTTAAGTACCGTGATGGTTCCTAAAGTTTCCGGCTCATTCTTATACACGATTCTAGAGCTTTGATTTCCCTGAGGAAATAACATATTTCCTGTTCAGAAAGTTGGCAATGACTTGCGCTGTGTGAACGTTAGATGGCAAACGATTAATCCTTCATGTCAACATACCAAGCTCTTCTGGAGCCTCTTGAGGGATCTAGGTTACACTTATGTTAGTTATATAAACAATTGAAGAAGAGATACAGACGAGATGGCTAGACGACTTGAAGATGATGTTAGATGAATTGGCAGGTCTGCGCCAAGCACGCTGCTTCCTATCTTCCACTAGCATCGACCTGTCGGATAACGCCTATCAGTCAGCGAACTTGATCCTGTCGTTTTGGCTTACACATCCTGGCTTGGTTTTCCGGGAAGAATCCACAGTAGCTCAATCTTTTCGTCAAGCGTTTCCATCAATTCCCAGGTTTCAAGGCTAACCCGTGGGTTCGCGAGGATAAGAGCCTCGTGAACGGGAGACGTATTCAATCTGACGCCTCCGCTATCATCCTCGTACAGTCCGAAATCAACATAGAGCCGAAGGACGTCGGGATGCCAAGCGGAGAACATGGGTGAAGATTTAAAGGAACGCAGGGCGTCCTCCCTGCAATCATACTCAGTAGTACTCCGATGCAAGAGTGTAGTCAAAGTTTAATCACCGTGTTGGCCATTGATCACGCCTTAACAAAGTAGCCCCAACCAAGTACTGCGTGTGCTCCCACGTATATTTCTGGAAAGTATCAATCATCGCGTCGAGGAGAATCATCGAGGAGAACAAGGTAGGGAAGTGCAACGCAGTTAACGTCCTGTTCAATATTGTGAGATTCGACAGGTCTCCGGATCGCCAATGACATACACTGAGCAACCTCCAAACGAGTGTCCTACTACGACCAAGGTCCGGGAGGAGAAGCCACTCTTTTGACGTGATTCACCGATGGATGCAGGAAGTCGATGAAGTTGAATGGGGAGAGATGTTTCTACCTCTTCTGGCATATAGTTAATGAGAAAGTTTGCGATGTCTCTCGCGTTGTCAGTCCAGTCAACTGTTCTCGATTAAATCCAAGCAAGAGGTCTGAGAAATTGCATCTCACAGGTACCACTGAGATTATGTTTGTTCAGCAGAGCAGAGTCGCCATGTTGCACGAACTCCCATGACCATATCTCGTCTATGACACCACAAGCAGTTAGTAGGTAACATAGGGTGGTCTCCCAAATCTAAGTATACATCATGTATAGTCAGATTCTAGCATGCGAACTGTGAGGAGGCACTCACTTCCTTCGGAAAGCCTGCTCCGTGCACAAGGAATAATGTGATCCCCTTCGTTCTGACTTTGACGTCTCGGTCCTTCTTCACATACCGGTTGACACAATTCCACAGCAACCTTTCGTTCGCAACTGCGGAATAACCGTCCTCCACTAACCGGGCCTGTTGTTCCATGAGTTCGAGTCCTAGTTTCTTGATATCCTTCCCGGTTCTTTTCGAAGAGCGAGGAGGCGGCTCGGGAACTGGAATATCTGGGGTGATCCTGGGATTAGCTCCAGGTATAATATGCGTGCTGATGTTATAGACGCCGAGCAAGTCATCGGACCTGGGCTTGAAGGGCAGGAACGGGACTTTGACGGGCCCTTCATGAGACTTGAATGGTACCCATGGGCGCGGTTTCACAGTTGCCCGGAACGTTGTAGGTGTGTAAGGATATGAGGATGTCATGGTTGTCAGCAACCGTTGCCTTCAAGTTGAAGCTAACTTTTCTATGATATGATGATTGGTTCCGATAAACGGATTGACTATCTTGCAGAATATTTAGATAGACCTCCATGATACTCGGTGGGCAACCCATCTCGGACTTGAAATAGTAGGCCGATTCAAATTCATAGTAGGATGCCGACGTGTGCGTTCAATCATTGGATAGCATGGCATTGATTGATCGCCGCGCGGGAAGCTGCGCGTGATCAGAAAGCATGTGATTCGGAAATCAGGCTAGAAGCTTACCAAGCGATCCTTAAAAGGAATAGCTTATCTAGTACTGGTTACAATTGCATGGTAAGCCAGGATGCGGTTCTACATGTTTCATGGCGGGTATCATCTTCATTAGCCCGGTTGCATGTGTGATGGCTTCGAAGGTCTAAGCCTGGTATACTAGATCATTTTGTACATGAGTATTCAGTACTCACTAGGTATCTAGCACAAACCATGTCTTGACCATTCCTGCACAGGCATGACGATGAAGTTGACTGCGGGTCCTACCCTTCCTGTATTCAACGGATGTTAGCAGTGAGTCAGACTCGGGGTCTAACATGTCAACAAAGGAGTTCTAGTGGCTGAAGCGGCGGCGAAGCCTGATCCAATCCTCAACTCCGTCTCGGGTTCCCTGATGTGGCATGTGCACCAGCTGCACAAAAGTTTAAGGCATGACTGAAACAGAAAAACAAGCAGTCCACGACGAAAAATAATCACGCAATCACGGTCGAACCCAATAATATATAGCACAATAATCACGACTTCAAGTCTACGACGAAAACTTGAGCGCGCCAGTCTTAGGGTCCGTGAACGTGAACATCGCAGAGTGCGACACGAGCAGCGCAAAGGTCGCAGTCCTAAATAAAAGTAACGTATATTCAAGTTAAATCTACGAACTGCACGGCGCACAAGACGAACTCACATCAAAGCCGTCCAAGGCGTGCTCCCACCCTCCTTTGTCCGAATAGGGTGCTGGTTCATGAAGCTGCTGAGCGCGAGGAGGGCTACTGGCCATGCTAGGTACCTGTGATGGGATGAGTTGAGGATAAGAGCAGCATGGAAATATGGCGTACCGATTTCTAGAAACTAGCACTAAGCCAGCGAGGAACATGCCCATCGAGCCCATAGTGTCTGTCGAGCCAGTCACAATGAGTTCTGTGGAAGCGAGCGAATGTGCACTACTCACCAGCAGACTCTGCATGCCATGTTTTTGGCAGAGTCAGCTTGGTTTCTCGAGTCGAATCTCTTGCGTCTGCAGTGGACATGGTGGAATCAAGACCAAGCAAAATGTATGCGTCGTTACTAACGCATTACTCACGTGACTGCTTCCAGCCAAAAGGTACAAAGTACAAAGACTTTCTACTAACACCACCAACCATGTTCCCCACCCCCCAAATCCTCTCCTCAGCCCTCTCCAAACTCTCCACTCCCTTCCGCCGCTCCCAACTCGGTCTCTTCCACGGCAAAACCAAACAATACGGAAACAACGTCCCGCATTCAAAACACAAAACCCGACGCACATGGCTTCCCAACGTTCACACCAAACGGCTGATGTCGGATGCGCTAGGGCGGGATCTGAAAGTAAAGCTTACGACGCGTGCGCTTAAGAGTATTAATAAGGTGCGTTTTGTGGCTTGTGTTTTTATGTTTTGTGGGTTCTCATTTTCGCTTTTTGGGAGTAGCATGGTGGAGTTGATAATTATCTCCTACGGACTAAACCCGATTTGTTGGGTATGGAAGGGATGCGTCTCAGGATCTTGGTACGCGAACGGTTAGACGTTAAACGCGCCGAAGACGAGGCTTTGGTACAAACACAAGCGAAGATCCAGCTTGAGAAAGAGATGAAAGAAGCAAAACAGAAACGCAGAGCACAAGCTGCACATGCGCGGAAAACGAGGGAGGTGAGGCAGAATATTACTGGGGGGATATTTGGGTCGGTGGGGTCGAGTACGCAGCTTAATGCGTCATAGCCGGTGAGTGAGAGTCGTTCAGTGCTTCTTGGAAGATCTCTGAGCCGATAGTTCTGTTGTCAATATTGCAGATGCGACGTGCGTAGCTGTCTGTAGTATATAATCTTAGATAATGCCTCGAATTTCAACGATCCAACTTAAACTCGCGCATATAACATTTCATTTCAGGCAGCCAGCACCCTATCGCATGGATAATCTACTAAGGCATGGTTATATACCATACCGTGCAATTTATGTAGTGAAAGATGAACGAATAGAACGATAAAGTAGGAGCGTGATGTGGCTATAGATATAAACGATAACCAGATTATTATCTGAATAGTCCCAGAGCAGTGCAGTCGTGCAATAACGAAATCGAAAACCTGTATAACAAATAACAAGAAAAGCAAGGAAAACCCGGAGACGTAAACGTAGGAAAAAGAAAGACCTTTACGATCATGATGCAGCCCCCGCACGGAACACCTTCCGCCACCACGTGCGCTTCTCCATAATAGTCATATTCGACACAGCAGTGCTCACTCCCACTCCATCATCACGATTGACCCCTGACCGACTCGCAGCCATACTCTTCACAGATGGCGCACGTAACGAGCCAGTCCACTTCGATTGCACACTCTGATAATCGCTCTCCGAGTCCAAGCGCGCTGGAATAGGGTGGTTCAGGTCCACGGAATTCGAATATAGAGATTCGTCTGCGAGTCTTGTTTCATCCTCGCCCTCCCCGTAAACTTGGACGTACCCATCTTCTGTGATGGGTTCTCGAAAGTGGTCATGCAACTGTGCAGAAGGCTCGTGGAGATATGTGAAGGGGGTGAGTTGTCCTGGAGATGTGACAGGTACAGGATTAAACAGCGCTTCGATGAGCTTCTCTGTCCCGCGGATACCACGAGTGTTGGGGAGTTGGCTCGCGTCCAACGGGTTCTTTTTCCGTTTGGGCCCGGGTTTTCCGGAAGAGTGGGTCGAGATGGTAGATACAGAGGAGGAGGATGAGTTTTCGTTTGCGTAGAGGTCGAGAGTGCGTGGTCGTGTTCGGAAGATGTCGTTGTCGAGTAGACCGGCTACCCCGCTTAAAATCTCTCCTTTAGGGAGAGGTGGGGCGATGTAGGATGATTCGCCGCCAATGTGTTCTAGTTGAACGGTGAGCTATGAGGAAATGAGAAATATGTCCAAAAAAACAGAGACTGATGGTAGAAATACCTTGAGGGTAGCATTAGTCTTGCTCTGCCTAAGCAAATAACGGCGAGTGACGACTCCAGCGTCTACGTATTGAGCGAGATTTAAGCTGACAGCACCAAGCCTAGGATTTCGGGGTGCATCCGGATCGCCTGGAATAACTCGCTGGGGAATACAATCAGCAAAGATGACAAGACAGAGCTAGTACGTAAATACATACCTGCATGACGACAAATTTTGCCTCACAACCTCCGAGCTCGTTAGTTTCCCTGGTAATACCCATCTGCACTATAACATCAAGGGTCTGCTCCCACACCACGCTGTGTTCCTGTAACTGTTCGAACATGGTGTGGCCTTTGGCGGGAGAATACGCATTCGGAGGTGATTTAGCAAGAGAAGGGGACGGGTCTGGTGGGGTAGATTGTGGTAACCAGTCAGCGGAAAGGTATTGTGGGGGTACGTGTTGAGGACGAGATGATGAACTAGTCGTGGTGCGCGTATCTGAGGTTGGACCAAGGGATGTGGGTGTGTTTGAGGATACTATGACCGAGGGGATGGATAGTTCGTGTGAATGGGATGAGGTTGAGTTGGCGATGCTTTGGACATCGGCGTCGGGGGTAGGTGGGTCAATTTCGCTTTCGTGAAGCTTTTCCTTCTCTTTCCCTTTAGCTGAAGCAGAGATTCCGTTTACCTTGCCCTTGCGATTACTCTTCACCTTGCCCAATAGACCACCGCCAGAGGTGACCCCCTTAAGCTTCCAGCGTACTTCGAATTCTCCATTGACGAAGGGGACGCTGCTGAGCTGATGGATTGTAAGGCGTAAGAGAAATATAGCATGGCGAGGCAAGAGATGTGCGAGTTGAGCACGGAACCCTGAGGTAGCATGGGTAGGGCTAGCGGGACTAATTGGAGATTTCGGGCGGGCATCAGGCGTGGACCGCTTGTGATGAGTTGGCGAAAGACAAGGTTTCTTAGCGGGAGATGAACGTTCTCTGACTGGTGGTGGGTGTCGAGGCATGAGAAGACGAGCGTCCCAAGTGGAACTAGTTCGATGCTGACTTGCCAATTCCAGGTTACATGCAGAACAATGCCATCAATTAATAACGAGATTTCTTATCCACCCGCTTAGCACGGAGAGTCCACAACCCACAATCGTGTATATTTTTCCACAGTTTACGTCTTACAGTGTTCCACCTCGCAGTGCTTCCTCTCGCCAAGTACTACGGGATTGGTTTCAAAACGTCATCTTGCGGCGGAGGCGTGTATGTCGTTTCAGAGTTAACTTAATCCACCTTATTCGGTTCTATGTAGAACACGTACATCGACGTAAATTTGCCTTGACCACGCAAACAAGGTCGTCTACAAGTACCACAAAAGGTTAGTGGACTCAAAACGTTGTGATCCACCATTGGAAGCATGGTCAGCGCAAGTTCGGTAGTTGACGTAAATTTACCTCTCAACAAGGTATGCCACATTTGAGCGAAATTCTTGATGCGGTCTGAATGAATTCTCGGGGGTGACCAAAAAGAGGTGAAGGTGTACTTACGTCCTTGTCTAGTAGTGATGGCGCGCTGGCTTGAATTCAAAGATATCGCGGAGGTCGAGCAAGGTTCAATGAGACGCTGGGAATTACTAAAAGTATCTACAAACGAATGTCCAAAAAAGCGTGAAAGAGAGTGAACAAGCTCACTTTGAAGAACATATCATCCTTGTTCTGAAAACGGTCCAGGTGGAAGACTATATCGGTATAAAGCAGTTCACGAATTTCATCTTTAACTACTACCACTCTATCCTTTTATCACAATGTACCAAGTCCGTCCTGCACACCCAATCCAAACAAAAGCCATCTGGGATTACGAGGAATCAGCAACTCCCACAATGGCTTCGCAGCAATCTTATCCTTCAAACGTTCAGCTTCCTCGCAAGTTGCAACGTCCACAATACCTTGAGGTCCCAACTCAAAACATTGCTGCTATCGATCCTGAGCTCTCTCATGTCCCAGTCGACTACGTACGACGTGGTCTCAAGAACCAGGCAAACCAGTCAGTACCCATACATACTCCAACTCAAAACTCAATCTAATTTATTATCACTCAGGATGTTTGCTGGTATCGCAGCCATTCAATTGCCTTCGACCATGCATCGCTCCCAGCTTCACCACACACAAACTCTAACAATCCCAATTCGGCCATCCGGCCCTTCCTCTTCATACCCTACACACATACTTGCTCTCTCTAGATCATCCACCTCCTCCGATTCACAACTCACTCTCGTAGCGACTCACGCCCTCATCCTCGCATCAAACTGTGCTTCACTGCCCCGCCTGCCCCCATCACCCCCATCTTACGGCGCCACAGCCAGCCTCACACTGCCAGTACTGCCTCTCACCGTACCTGCCCCGGCGGCATTCCCACCCCTGCACACATTCCTCTACACCCATTCCGCACCCCAACTCCTCTCCGCACTCCTCCCAGCCATCCCGGCCTCTTTTCTATCCACCCTAACATCCTCACAAGCACTCCGCGCCACACTATCCTCCGGACCTGCCCTCCATACCCTATCCGCGCACCTCATGTCCTCGGCTCCCGGCATGGGCGCACTCACCAGCGTCGCCCAGAACATCGCTGCTGTATGGAGAAACGCGGTTGCATTGGGCGTGCATGATCCCGAACTCTGGCATTGTCTTGATTTGGCGTGGGAGGTCATTTTGGGTGCTATGAACCTTGGTGCCGGGGCGCGTTAATACTAGGATTGATTAATTCCTTGGACTTGGCACTGGTGGCTGTCCACGAACGAACGAACGAACTCTTTTTCCCTTCATCACTGTATTCCTGGATCTCTCTCCGCATCTCAACTCATCGCACATCTATCATCATATATGCCCTTGTATCCTTGACTATTTCCCCTCTCCTCCTCCTCTTTCTTTTCCTTATACATCTCTATGGCCGCTGAGATACAAAGTAATTTACGATCGGAAGTTAATGTGTTTGAGACTTTGTATCTACTATGTATCAGAATGATCAACATACCCTCGTATACTTATACTTTCAATCGTGCGCGTTTCATTTTAGTTTCCTTTGATTATAGAATCACAGCTACGTGTTCATCTGGAGTGACACGATCATCAATTATTTTATATTACAACTCATCTGGCTTTGAGTGATGCGGTTATGGGCGCTTCGCTGACGTCGCCCTGTCTTCCCTTCGCTACGGAACGTACCGGGCCGCCTTCATCGCGAATATCAGTTGCCCCAACCAGCGGATTCTGTCGTACATGGCTACATAGGTGGATGCCGTCAAACTTCAAAAAGTCCGACACTCGCCATACTATGGACTTGTTGGACTCCGGAAGGATAGTGTGAAGACTCGAGTCGCCCTCTCGAAGGCTCGTTGTAATGCTACCCGGGCCACCAAGTCCAGGCCGGTTTCCCTGGTATTTCTCCGAGACTTAAGCTTAAGTTCAACCAAACTTCGCGCAAAAGCATGAGGCCGTAGAACTATATTTATCCTAATTACCCGTTAAATTCATTAAATTTCCGCCGATTTATGTAAACATGGGTTCTCGCAGATGCGGCCAGATCTCTGGAACACTCTCGACACCATGTATCCACTGCCGACGTCCGTGCTCCCCCCAGGCGCACCCAAATCTTCTCAATTACAAACACCATCTGCATCACTGGTGTGTTGTCGCCTGGTACCAGAGAGCACGACGCGGACACCTTGCCGCATCAGAAAACCGATCGGTCCTTTATTAGGGTGGGTCATATTTATTGCGTCTGATAGGCTTTTGGCGTCATTTGATTGGATCATGACAACTTGCTTCTTCGCAGATTCGTTGGATTATATACATAATTCAGTTTCACTACCTTAGGTCTATCGACACACATGTTTTCAACTATCCGAGTTCAGCCGTTTTACCTCTTTCCTCGACGTGGTTCCCCCTCTAGATCTTTCGTCCTCGAATTGTCTTATTGTTGGGCGTACCAACTACCTCCCCGACTCTGCAAGAAGTTGCGTGGTTTCGTTGGACCAAATACAATTTGAATTACCCAATGTAATTTACGCGCCATAATGCAGGGGCCCAGGAACTTAAACATGTAGGAACTACTGTTTAACCACGTCACGGAATGACTCGGGACGCGTCACTGTAATTCTAATTTTTTTGAATCGAGCAGCCCTTTTTTCACGTGTGGCCGCGTATATATGGGGCCGTTCGCCAATCTGATTGCTTCCTCAGGCGTATTATGTCGCCCTCAGCCCCTACCCTTTATCAGACGGAAGGTGAGTCTGGCTACTTGACTTGCTGCATCGGTGTACTTGATACCATTTTTTTTAGTCGCAGACATTAGTCTCACAACCGTTGCTGTCCTTATCACAGCCTTTCGTTTATGTGTTCGTACGCGGCAGAAACGTCTGGGGATTGACGATGCATGGGCAGCCATCGCCATGATATTCGACTTTACATTATTACTCGCTGATTGCTTGTATCTGCAAGACTATAGTGAGCGTCTCCGCAGTGTGCATGTTGCATACATTTTACTGAAGAGACCCAGAAAAATACCCCCAAAGCACAAGGATAGCATTATACTACATGTGCGTTTTTTTCTTTACTCATACTTGAGAGACGTTACCAATGCCACATCCATCAGAGTTGCCCAATCCTTTTACGGAGTTGTATGGTAAGACACTAGCACTGAGGTTCTAGTGGCCTGGCAACGTGACGAGACTGACATGCACGCACAGGTCATCGAAGTTATCCATGTTGTTTACTATTGTGCGACTCACAATCCCAGGAAGATTTAGAAGATTTCTCCTGTGCACTGTCGCTTTCTTCGGCATTATATGGGCACTACTTTTTTCACAACTGTGGTGGATTTGTGAAACTGAGACTGGCTGGAAAACACAGACACTTCCGCAGTGCGATCTCGGCAGACGTATTGCAATAACGCAGATGACCAGTGGGGATTCATTGTTCATAAAATATACCGGTCATCTGATGTATCTCAGCCGACGTTCTAGCGGATGTTGTTCTCATCATCGCTCCATTTTCCCTCATTTACAAAGTCAGATTGTCAAGGTCGCAAAAAGTCCGGATACTAGCTGTCTTCTCTACGTCAGCAGTCACTACAATCGTCAGTCTCACCCATGCGTATTACATCCTCTCTGGTGGAGGGCTCAGGGAGGTTATGGCTGGTATAGTTGAGGTTCGGTGCCATCAATGTTTAGACCTCGAGCGCTGCTGACCACAATTTAGTGTTCCATGTCTCTCATCGTCGTGAACTTGAGCGTCGTCGTCGCGTTCATCTTCCGTTTAAGTTCAGACGATAATTCACCATCCTCTCCGACACCCATCGTAACTTTTGGCGGACAACGTAGGACACGCGTGGCTGTAGCTGTTGAAAGTACCACGATCGTACTACAGGATCTCTCCGAGTCTCGTCACCATGCTATGAAGAGAAGTGACGACGACGAAGTGACTTTACACAACAGGGAGCGAAAGCAGGAGAAAGACTGGTGCTAGAGCACAAAGAAGCTAATTCGTCCTCGACTCCCACCTTTGTGGGGAAGGGCCTATCTAAATCGTGTTGTATCGATTAATCACGGTCGTTTTTGCAGTCGGTCTTAAACCGGACCACCACACTCCTTTTATTTCTAATACGAAAATCTCGACGCGGCCGCATTGGTGATATGCACCATAGCAGCCTCGGCTTGAGGTAGAGATACATGCCCATTACATTTCCGTCCGCAGCAAATGATAGCATCATTATCAACTTGAAGCGATGCCGCCATCTTTGTAAAAAAAAGCATGAGTATTTAATTAACAGTGGGAAAGCGCACTTTTGGTTGCTGGAAGAGGATGAGACGACAAGCAAAAAGATGTGTAATGAATGAAACGTACGCATAACCGGGAAACCTGCGAGTTAGAAGATGAAAAAGGTTATGTATTAGTACTCTAGACAAGCAAAAAGATGCATAATGAAGCGTACGCATAACTGGGAAACCTGCAAGTGACCATAGAATGGGTCAGAGTGTCTTGTTGTAGGCTGGGTAGACTGAGGCCTCCAGGGTGGTGATAGAGGCGAGAGTGGCGAATCTGACTCTGCAGAACTATCTCCCATCATAAAAATCCTCTTCAAAATCACTCTGATGATTCGTTATATGCCCACTCTCGTCAACCATCAAATTATTGTCAATGCGTCATCATCTTCATAGCCTGGCAAACTCAAGGTTATAGAGCAGTTGTGTCAGTGGTGGTCTTAGGATCAATAACTTCGACTTACTCATCAAGTGCAGGATGTCACAGCCACACCTACATAGTAGCGGGTGTGATGACATTACACAAGGACAACCAAGCGTTTGTTCCTGATACAGCCATGAAGGCAGAGATCGGCTCTCTCTTGGTCTGCGACCTTCCCTGGTCTGACAATCATCTTATTAATAGCGCTGACGAGTTTCTTTCCCCTACACAACGCAATACGATGATTGAACGCTGGACCAGACCAAACGGCATACTCACGGAGACCAAAGGATCCTATGAATGGACAGCAGCTTCGAAAGCTCCCCTACCATTACAGCGTAAAAATTGGTTGCAGGAGGCTGGCACCCCACTTGATCAGACTTTTGAGAGTCTTCTTACCAACTTCTTCAACGAGGTATGTATGCGATACTGGTGCTTCTACTTATCAAAATCTTGATGTTGATTCTTAGATCACAATTCAAAGCCGCAGGCACAAAAACTGTTCCAAGAGGGGTGCCACCATTCCTGAGGATATTGGATTGCGTGTATGGAAGGTGTTCAACAGGACTCAGCTGGAAGACACTCGCAGTCCCGATATAATCTTGGTTTCCCGTGATTCGGAGGAAACCAAGTGGGCCCAGGTCATTTCCGTCGTCGAGGTGAAGTGGGAAGACAGCCCCATGCTCTTGATGAGTGCCATTGCTCAGCTCGCCGATAAGGCTACTTTTGTCTTCCACCACCAGCCTCATCGCCAATGGTTCCCTTGTCTCAGTCTATGTGGAACGGCCCTTCGCCTATCTGTGTTCACGCACGGCGGAAGCCTTTATTCCGAAGCACTCGACATAAGTTCAAACCCGAAATTGTTTTCGAAGGTGATGAACTACTTTACGGAAACGGACCTTTCATGGCTGGGATACGATGTCCATATATTCCGCGTCCTTCCCGCCACGATTCAGGTTTGGGATGATCAGAGGTATTGGCAGGACGAAGACGAGAATGGAGCGGCGTGCGATGACTCGGAGTTCCAGCTAGTTGGCTACCTTCACCGATCAATAGGCATGTCTTATTTGCATACCGAATGTTGTACTCTCTTGACGAGAAATTAGGTTTGCATGGACAAGGCACGCGTGTTTTTGCCGTCGAGGGCGCACAGGATAAAAAAAATCTTGTAATAAAAGACTGTTGGGATCCATCCAAGACGGTGAGCGACCACGTAATACACAAGAAACTTCAAGATCCTGCATGGGACTCTCTTCTTGTTCTCTCACCCAATGGCGAGTGGGTTTTCACCAGCGAGGAAGATCCTGGTGATCGTTCAGATATAGAGTGCGCTCAGAGGCTGGATGGAATGTATTGTCACGTTGGCAGTCGCTGTTGGGACGATACCAAGTTCCTCCCAGGAATAACCATCATGAAAGACCATATGTATCCTTCCCTCGGCCTGTTCTCCGAATTTCCAGTTCCCCAGTCAGTTGCTTCCATATGTGCTTCTATGCTATCATCGCAGGCCCTGGCCACGGTTCTCGACGAATTCCAAGGAAAATTTCGACTTGAGGAAAGATATCGATCCCGCACGTCTTTTACTACCTGTGGTGTCGACATCTTGTGGTTCGGAACTGCATGCGAAATTTTCCATGGCATCATAGGTGCCGTAGTCGGTGAGATTGAATGTCTGCCCATATACTTCTATATCTGACGTTTATTTGAGGTCATCGTAACACTTATAAACGCCGCAAGGTTTTGCATCGCAATGTTAGCGATGGTAATACAATATTCCTCGTAGAAATGATATCTGCTGAATCCGCTGTCCCTCCGCGTCCTGATGGGGCAAAAAAAGAGTGGACTCCTATGAGAAACGGGGTGGCATCTGATTGGGGGTTTGCCACAGACTGTTTGGAACCTGGGGGGGAGGCGTCCTTGCCACGTACCATAAGTCACTTCCTTATTTTCGATCCGATATCCAATACTGATATGATGCAAAGGGGACACTTCCCTTCGAGTCCGATGCCTCGATGTTAAACACAAAAGTCGAGTTCTATCACGATCTCGAATCTTATTTTTGGTTAGCATACCTCATTACCTGCAATTGCGCAGGTCCCTTTAACATGTGTCGTGACTGGGATGGAGAAATCGAGCGTTTTACTGCGCACAAAAACATTACACCTTTGTTTATCAATCACTCAGCTGAGATCAAGACTTATGGGAAGGTCTTGGATGTCGACCGTTCTGTTTCCACCCATGCCAACCAACCTCTTGCCCCCCAGTACTTATTGTGGGTTCATCCCAGAGTGCATTCACTTTCACCGTTAGACATCATCCAACAGAGGAATTCTGTGTCCGACACCGACTTCACTAACCTTATGACACCCTACTTTGCACGGCATGAAATCGTACGAGATGGGATGATCAAGTTGCGCAGTCTCTTCTCGGGTCCTGAGACAAAGTTCCCCGACGGCTTTGTGCGCCGTGGGACAGCCCCACCAACAACACACAAACGAGTGCTTTCTGTACTGCGCCGCATCCGCGACAGTATCAATGCTGCAGAAGATCAATACCCCCCAGACAAGGAACTTGAGTATGCTTGGGACCGTTATCGATGCTACCTCGAAATGGGCAATCTCATGCCCTTGATGGTAGATGAAGATGATCCCGAGGGGCGTATTTGGAGCAAGAGAAAGGGTGCTCAGAGTGATACCCGACTCATTCAAGGAACTGCCAAAGCCTTTCTGTAAATTCTATTTATTTCACCATGGGACTTTTTCATCACTGGACCTGCATTCGATACCCCCTTAGGAAGTAGTGGTCTAGTAAGGAACCTGTCGATCGAGCACCTGCACGATGAAATTGATTGAGGAGTATTCTTGCCCGGGAGATGGACAGGTAAGCTCTCGACAGACAGGCGATACTGTCATTATTATGCATAAATTACGCTGGTAAGCGACTCCATCGTTATGCATGGCTCACGCTAATCCTCGACTGCCGTTGCTTTTATGCATAACGGTGCCTGTGATGCATAACGGTGTCGAGCACTTCCTGCTGGCTATCCGCACCTCAATTTGGCTATCCCGATCGTGAATCTACTCCTGCATACCTGTTCCTGACATCCCTCCCAG
This sequence comes from Suillus plorans, assembly GCF_016647745.1. Taxonomy (NCBI): domain Eukaryota; kingdom Fungi; phylum Basidiomycota; class Agaricomycetes; order Boletales; family Suillaceae; genus Suillus; species Suillus plorans. The sequence goes on along the minus strand of NW_024537445.1, from coordinate 232,442 downwards.
CTTCTTGCTGAATCGAGCCTTGCTAGATCTTTATCCGGATCTTATGAAGGAATTTTCACCAAGTCCTTTAGTCAGGCGCGATTTCTACCAAGTCCCACAAGTAATAGACTGTAGTGTAGTCTTTCGGCATTCATTACAGTTGGAGTACATGTCTCATGTCTATTATGTGTTGATGTGTACTAATCTAAGATTTCTTATGTGATGAACAACTTGAACGACGACAAAAACATATATTTCGAAGGTCACAAAAACATCTACTACATGCGAGCAAGAAAGAACAACGTAAATACATTTGTTTTGCAAGAAAACACCATCGACAATGCAACTATGTTACTTTCCTATGGGGTACATGAGTCGAGGTGAAGGCGAAAAAAACAAAACACTTACTTTTCTTACGATGCTCGCTCTGGGACTCAGCGGGTCTTGGACGCTTGGGATTTTGGCCGATGTTGTTGGCCTGCACCAATCGAGTCGTCTCTGTTCGAAGACGTCCAGTTTTCCTGACAGGCAGGGTGCTGCTAGTCGACTTGGTGGGTATTTCTGGGTCTGCGAGAACCTTTTGAATGCGCTTGCCACTGGCAGGAAGATTCTCGGCGCATGCTGAGCGAAGTTCGTTGCCTTCACTTATGGGTTCGGAGGAGGTGGTAACGTTCCTGTCCGAATCAACTCGGACAGCTTCTAGTACTACAACAGCAGCCAGCGCTTCCACGCCCACCAAGGTATCTATCCTAGACCCATTGGCACTTGAGAGATTCCCGGACACTGTTACAGATGAAACAGCTGGCAGTTGAAGGACCGGGTGCCAGTGGTGGGGCTGGGAGTGGAGGAAATGAAACAGGAGCTGGTGTCGAAGGACTTGGGTGCCAGTGGTGGGGCTGAAAGTGGAGGGAAGGTAAACATAGGCGGAGCTGGCGTCGAAGGACCAGGGTGCCAGTGGTGGGGCTGGGAGTGGAGGGAAGGTAAACATAGGCGGAGTGATGAAAGGTGTTGGAGAAGACCCTCCAATGATGTCAGAAGGGGAAGTTGAAGATGCAAAGTTTGCAGCCAAGACCTGCAGACGAAAGTGTGGAGGAGAGGTAGGAAGCATGTCTCTCTTCCATGTGGAGATGGGCGAAAATGATGGTGAGGATGGTGAGTCGGCGACGAAATCATATCCTGTGTCAAAAGAAATCAGATCATCTGGATGCTGAATAGAATACCAAGTGTCAGGAGGAGGCTGGTGCGTGTTTTCGGCGACAGCGATAGGTGTATGAGCTATAGGAAGCAGGTGGGGGGGTGAAGACATCAACACTGAGGTTGACAGAAGGTCTTGGCTGGCATTGGAAGACTGTGACTCCCCAGCCACTGGGTCGGCTTCAAGAGTCGATGAGGGGGGTGGGGGGACATAATCAATTGCTCACGTCTTCCTGACGTGTTCCGCTTGGTTTGGTGAGTCCAAAATTCGTTAAAAGGGAAGGAGAAGGGGCAACTTACGAAAAAGACTCGAAATGAAGGCAACATATGGCTTGATGTGCTTATCATCGAAATCGGGAGTGGCCTGCTTCCAGTTTTGCCCGTACTCATTGACTCCTGTATGGTAACTTGAAAATATCAGCAGGCAGTATACACAAAACAAAATTTTATTCACCTCATCATATTGATGTCACCATTATATCGAGGGTCAGGTCCAGCGCCGAGAACAGTCCAATGGAAGCCAGTCATCTCATGGATAGCTTGCAAGAAGTGTGCGATGGGACCAGTACATTCTTCAAGAGCCCTATTTGGTAACTGTGAGCCGATAGTTCTCTTAGGTAGATAAGGGCAACGGACTTAGCTCACTCCAAATTTGTCCTTTCTTGTGTTTTGGGCTTGAGTAGTTGACTAGCCTTTGTCTCACGTTCCTCCTGCACTTTTGCCAAGCATAGCGCTTGCACCTCAGGATGTGCTGCCTCGTATGCCTCTTTTGTAAGCTTTTTCATGGCGACAAATCTCTCGGCCTTTGTAACAACAGAGCCTGATGCAATAGCCTCTTCCAACTTATCTCGGACATCGGTTGCGAGACCTGTTTTGGAATAAATTTCAGCAGTGCTGTGAATTCGGGTCCCCTTTGCCTTGTTTCCCATCATCTTATGAATGGATTTCGTCATTTTATTGACCGAGGCACGTCCGCTGCGTTGTGATCTATAATTGAACCAGGTTCTGATTTGCTATATATGTTGTTGAACATATGATACCATTATACATGCTCCATAGTACTCGCCTGATGTCTCTTGTCAATGGCTGCGCCCAATAGATTAGTCTGTTCCTCAGTTAAAACCCCATGCATTGATGTGTCTGGGAACATTAAATTAATTTCGGGCCATTTTTCAAACCATGTGAGATAAACCCCCGGCCAGAAGGCTGACACACTCCCTTGAGCCTGCGCTTTGAGGAAATCGTTGTACAAGCTTTGCAAATATGACTTTTGCTCAGCAGAAGCCCATTCTGTTCCTGCCATCTAATAGCCGCCGGCATATTTTGATCAGTGACGTGTTTATACAATGGAAATAACATACTTACTGACGCGATATGTGTGTTTTTTTTATCGTAAGGTGGCTTTTTGACGGAAATAACGGGAATAAGGTTTTGCAGTACTCACATCGGAGCCTGAACTCATTATCCCACCAAATCCACGTGGCGCCCTGAATCTGGGGAGATGAGCTAGGTCGCATTAACAGCTGTCCCAGAGTTCTGATCTTTCACTCTCGAGGTTTTTACTTGTACTGTGTTTCAATCAGTATTGCGGATGTCAAAAAAACATATTTAATTTATGTACATGAGGACTGCTGGTGTAGAACTTAATCAAAGTCTGATGCCCTTCTGATACATAAATTCACCCATCGAGTGAGCCACTGCAAGCTCTCCAGCTCCGTCAAATGTCACAAGACCTAGGATATCCTCTAGGTATGCAAGAATAGTCCTCAAGAAGCGGGACACCGAGTCAACGGCTCGCCACTCAGGTGAGATCCCACAGAAATTAAGAATCTGATCGTGGATGGGAATTACGCGCTTGAGTAAACCTTCAACCGTGGCCATTGGTTTTTCGAGGATGGTGACATCACCTTTAACGCTGCCATCCAGAGTCTTGACATACTCTGAGAAGACACTTTGGACAAAGGCGCAAGGATCATCTGTCAATGTCAACATCTCGTCCTTGATAATCTTGAGAGCGAACAAACACTGCGTGAGATCGGATCTGTTGAATATGAATATCATATGTTTCTATTTATATAAAATTAAAAGGAACATACAGGTTGTCTGCGTCAGAGGACTCGGAACTCTCATCATCCGAAGATTCAGACTTGGAGTCCTCATCGCTGTCAGAGCCATGTAAAGCTTTGGAAATAGCTTTCAACATCTTCCGTGATTCCTTCATGTCACGCTTGGGGGGACGAAGTTGTCTCCGTCTCTGGAGAATTAGGTCTTTGTGTCTTTTGGGACAAGCCTGTGAGTCAGGAACACTCGGAAATAATTCATATCAGGTGTGACATACTTAGCATAATAGCGTTGGCGCTTTTCACGGGCAGCGGCTAATTTTGCCTCGGGAGTAGTATGAATGATTGGACGGGCCATGATGTGTTTGCTGGAAAGGACTTTGGTTGGCAGTGGTATGTGGTCTTGGTTCAAAAGAAGTAGGGAAACAAGACGTAACTAAAGCTCCTGCCAGTAGAACCAGTGGTCAGTCGGACCAAAACCCATGATTTGGTTGGACCAAAACCCACGCTCATGAACTGCTACTGATACTATACTACTAGTCACTCACCACTATGGGCCATAAGAGCAAGCGCAAACGAGAACATGAAAAACTTACTCAAGCATGGTATGACCTCAACCGAACGAACCACGCTGCACAGGACGCTGCCCGCCAACGAGCTTCACAATTACGACTGGTCGAGGACACAGACGGTACCCAACTTCTTTACCACAAAGTACAATCGCACACAATCACAGGGCCTGGTCGTGTTGCAATGCAAACTGACTATGCATGCTCACAAATACATACCAGTCTCCCTATCAGCCCGCAGGTCCCTTCGCAAATACAAGAACCTGAATTCAGCTTCGATGACAACTTAGATGTTGCGTATTCCGCTTATGATGATCACATAGCCGATACATCTTGTGAACCCAAACCGCGACCACCAACGGCTGGTGTAAGTGTCGCATATAAGGCCTTGGTTACTGTACTGACACCTTTTTTTTCAGGAGAATCCTCTCGCACTTTGGCTTTCACAACGCAAAAGCTTTCTTCTAGAGCTTCTCCGGATGGATGGATGTGGTGACCACATTTTTCATCAAGTCTGTGAGGGCCATGACGGATGCCAGGAATATCCGGAATACCAATGTCAAGATTGCTTTGGCACAGCATTGTATTGCAAAGGATGTATGCTGGCGAGACATCAAGAAAGCCCATTACATAGACTTCAGGTCAGTTCTCTAATTCATGCATTCTAAGGCCTTAATTTGTCGCTCAATGGATCCTACTATAGCATTGGGTTGATGGGCACTTTGAGAACACTAGCCTCAAAGCCCTCGGTCTCAAAATACAGCTAGGCCATCGAGTTGGAGAGCGTTGTTGCAACCCGGCACCAACACACAACAACTTCATTGTTCTCGACGTCCATGGTGTACATTTGGTTGCAGTAAACTTCTGTAAATGCAAGACAGCTCAATCACTAACCACTCAACTCCTCCGCATCCGGTGGTTTCCAGCGACATCCGTTAATCCTAAAACGGCCGCGACTTTTCGGCTCCTTCACCACTTCCACATTCTCTCATTTGAATCGAAGACATCGGCCTTTGAATATTGGCAGACACTGTCACGACTATCTGACAACTCTGGCATCAATCCTCCTAAGGTAAGTGTAAATTGATCTTGACCGAGGCTCCAAATCTCACATGCATTCAGGATCGCTACGTATCGTTACTTCGCATGATCAAAGAATGGCGGAATTTGACCCTGCTCAAACGATTTGGCCGCGGGCATGATCCCGGAGGCATCTCTGCCACCCAACCTGGTTCCTGTGCAGTCCTTTGTCCTGCCTGTCCCCAGCCAGGTAAGAACTTACCGCAGGGCTGGGAGGATGCAAGTACTGACAAACGGTTCATTAAATTCACTTCATCTTGTGTGTTACCTTACTTAGTTCTGTTCCAATAGGTGGCTTTATGGAATATTTGTCGCGATTGATGCAAACTTTCGGTTGGCGAGGAAGAATGTTTCCTCCGATATAGTCGATCCTGGTCTGAGCAATGGATGGTCGTACTTCGTTGAGGAACAGGAATACAAGAGATTCCTCCATGAAGCCGGCAAGCAGCCACAAGAGGTATGTACTATAGTTTCTTTGTACTTTCCATAGACACTAATCTCTAGTAGAAAAGTACATGTGTTAGTCATAACGCTGTCAACCTCGCAGAGACGAAGAACTCCCGTGGTCTTGCAGCGACGGGTGCTGGGACCGTGGATTGCTCGCGTCATAACTTCAAACGACCTTGTGCTGTTGGAGACCTTCAGAAGGGGGAAAAGTACGTAACAAAGGCTGAGCTGCTCCATTTTGTCTGAGTCTTACACGTTCGCAGATATGTAAATATGGATTTTCTATTTTTTTCCACCATGCAGTTCGCGAAGGACCTCATCGTTCTCAACGTTTCGTACGACATTGCTTGCCAGTGGAGTAAACATCTCCAAGAACGAATGGTCAAGTACCCGAGTCGTATTCACATCAATTGCACCGACAAATTCATCACATTTCTGGTCCCCAAATTCCATCTTCCCGCACACATATTGCCCTGTCAAATTACTTATTCACACAATTTCATAAGGGGCATGGGCCGAACTGATGGTGAGGCGCCTGAGCGCGGTTGGGCTAACATCAATCCTATAGCTACGAGCACACGTGAGATGGGTCCAGGCGCCAGGTGTGACACCATCGACGACCACTTCGGCGACTTCAATTGGAAGAAAGTCACCAATCTGGGTGAGTGACGTCTATTCTAACACAAGCTATGGGCACCGTTTACTTATGGTAATGATTAGGTGTCAGTCTTTTGCAAAAACTCAAGACAGCTATACCAGAACGCGACCAGCACCAGCGCGATTTTCACGAGTTCAATGATACGCTCGTTGCAGAAAGGCCAGAGGAAGTATCAGAATGGAAGATCGCTGTTGAAAAGTGGGAAATGGACATGTCCGTGACAAATCCCTTTGGCGCAACCACAACAAGTAAGCCAATGTTTTGAGTTTGCATATTTAACTGACAATTTTGACTCAGCTATGACGCAGGCATCCGTCAGGCTGAGTCTCTCTCAAAAAGAGGCTGAAGATCTCGAGCGTGGTGTCAACCATTCCCTTCATAGTGAGATATCGCCCACTGTTCTTATTTCAACAGGCATTGGCATAGAGGAAGAACAGTAAGTTTTTAACTATTTCTTGGGTTCACAACGGCTTAGCAGGATTCAGAAACTGGCTCAGACAGGACATTTTGGCCCTTGGAGCACATCCAACCGATCTCCAGCGTTCAAAGATACAAGATCGGACAAACACTCTGAAACGCAAAGTCGACCAATGGTGTCAAATTCAGCTCTTGTATATGCCCTCGGCATCCCATGTTCGGACCACCCACAATTCCAGCGCAGCGGCCTTGAGTGAGGAAAAGGCACATAAGATCAACCTGTTCCTGCCCTCCGAATTGAAGTCGCACGCCCCAGATGCCATATGCGATGAACGGCTCTGTCGTTTTGAATGGGAACTACGTCAAGGGCAATCATTTGATGCGCTCGATGACCTACGCCGCCATCTTCTCTTACGCACTCACTTGTACAAATTCAAGGACGCAAATATTTGTGGCCAACGGGCCAATACACGCGCTGCCACTGTAATCAGAAAGGTTGAGCGCCATGTTTCAGAAGCTGCGGACAGGTATTGCAGGGCAAGGAACGCGCTTCAAAGCCTGCATGAGACGCTTGGAGAACATGACTGGCAAGAATTATTTCCGGTGCTGGAGGTGGAGCATGTTCGTGGTATGTCTGAAGGCAAGGTAGGCCAATCAGAGGGAAATCGCACACTCTCGTGGATATGGAAGATGCGCGGTGTTTCAGCCGCAGGAGAAGTTCTTACAGATGGTACGTGGTTCTCTCTGTCATCGTGATTCAGATGGTTCTGAGATCCTTCGGCAGCGTTACAAATTGAATGGTGCAAAGCACGCGCACGCGCAAATCGCTGGACGGAGGAGGTCAAGCTGTTATTAGAGGAAATGCGGCGTGTCAGGGAATTTCTTTCCTGGCACGCTAAATGGTGGGACGAGCAAGCGGACCGGAGAGTCGGATTGCCCCCTGCTGAAGCAGAAGGCACCAATGCGTACGTGAGACGCCAAGCAGCGCTTCGAAGGAACATATGAGATGCATTCATGAGTATGTGGGGTGTGTTCTGTTGTAGTATGTAGACTTTAGGATAGGATTGAATATATTAATTTGACTGACTTTATTCTAAATATCACTACAGTATATATACTATGATATGCTAATTGTAAGTATCCGGTCCGTGTGTGTGTAAGCGTGGACTTGTCCATGGTCCGCGTTTACGATGACAAATCGTGTCCGTCTCGGATAACTCCGGCTATTAGTCGTTCCCTACATTACTCATACTTGTACGTATTACTAAGCCTTTCTATCATGTGCTCGTACCTTCATCTCCATTATGTGCTAACTCTAACACTCCCCCTCGAGCACAGCTTACTCTCATTCCATCTCTCAATCTTTCGAGTCTCGGCTTTGGCAGTGCTTTGGTGAAAGCATCCACGAGGTTATCATCCGTTGGTACGTACTTCAATTTTATCGTGCCGTTTTCGATAACTGACCTGATAAAGTGATAGCGTATATCGATATGCTTCATTCTAGCGTGGAACTTGTTGTTTGAGGCGAGGGCGATAGCGCCTTGGTTGTCAGAGTAGATGGTGATAGGTGCGTCTTTTCTTTTATAGAGTTCTTTCAGTAGTGACTGAAGATATAGCACTTCCCTCGTTGCAGACGTTAGTGCGATGTATTCGGCTTCGGCTGTTGACAACGCTATGATCGTTTGCTTCCTCGCGCTCCAAGCTATCGGAGATCCGTGCAGCTGGACCAGGTACCCTGAGATAGAGTGCCTGTGGGCTTGGCTTGCCCAATCTGCGTCCGCGTAAGCCTCTAGATCTTTCTCTTTTCCTCCCAAGGTAAGCTTTGCCTTCTTTGTTGCCTTTAGATAGCGGATGACGTGTTTTGCTGCTTCCCAGTGCGACTTCGCCGGTTCACGCATGAACTGCGATAGTACCGACACTGCTAGCGCTATGTCCGGCCTAGTGCAAGTTGCCGCGTACATTAGCGATCCAATCGCTCTTTGGTACAGTACGTGTTGTTCGGATATTTGAGATTTGGTGCTTGGCGAATGGTCTGACTGTTCTTTTGTCAGCTGTATTCCAGTCTCCATGGGAATGTGCGCTGGCTTTGCGTCTTCGAGGCGGAAGTGTTCGACAATGGTGTCGACATATGCTTCTTGCGATAGCGTGATGGTTCGTGCTGATCTATTGCGCTCAATCTTGAGCCCAAGCAACCAGGTGAGTTCTCCTAGGTCTGTTATCTCGAACTTCTGTCGCAGCTGATCTTTGAACTTTTCTATATGTTCTAGATGCTTTGACGTCACAGCCATGTCGTCAACCGATACCGTTATGACGGTATGCTCGTCCTGTTCCCTCCGATAGTACACCGCTCGATCGACTTGCGAACGTGTGTATCCGGCTTCGAGGAAGAATTCTTCTAGCTCCTCGGACCACTCAAACCCGGCTTGCTTCAGGCCGTATAAGCTTCTCAGCAGCTTCAAGACTTTTCCCTCTTCTCCCTTCTTCAAGTATCCGGATGGTGCCCGCATATACACCTCATCCTTCAGCGTGGTGTTAAGGTAAGCACTCTTTATATCCACTTGGTGTATCTCCCAATCGTTTCTTGCAGCCATTGATAGGACTGTTCGAATCGTCGTCATATTCGACGTCGGGGCAAAGGTTTCTTGGTAATCAATTCCATATTCTTGTCTTTGACCGTTCACTACTAATCTTGCTCATAGCTTTATCTTCTCACCACTTGGTCCTCGTTTCGTTGCCAAAACAAAATGGCAGGGAATAACGTTAGCTCCCTTCGGTACGTCCACTATTTCCCAAGTTTGTAGCTTCTCTAATTGATTGATTTCGTAGTCAATCGCTTGTTGCCATTCTTCGGCATCTGGTCCGTTTAGAGCCTCCTTGAGCGTTGGCTCATGTTGAGCGGCTGCAAATGCTTGGTAAGTGTTCGAATCTTCTTTGTCCTTCTGTTCTATTATTGCAGCTGATGCTGCTTCTCCTTCATGTAGACTTCGATAGTATCCTGCTGGTGGACGGGTGCGCGTTACTCTTGGTGTTTTCAGGACCGGTAGGGGTTGTGCACTTTGAGGTGGAGTTTTGGGTGCTTGGATTGGTGTTTGGGGGACTTGGGATGTTGCGACAGGCTGGACGATATTCGGTACGTTGATTGGTTCTTCCTGGTTATACTCCCCCTCGTCCAGTACGTCGTTACGAATGATGACGTCTGGCGGGACGAAGCTAACATTACGTTCTATAGACACCCGTCTCTTCATCGGCCAGAAAATTCAATATCCTTTGCTTTCGTTGTCCACCCCTATGAACAACGCTTCTTCTGCTCTGGCTTCGAGCTTCCCATGATCTGGTGAGTGCACATATGCTCTGGTTCCGAATTCTCTTGCTGCCGCTAAGCTTGGTTTAGTTTTGTGCATCAATTCGAAAGATGTATGCCCAGGAATGGCACGAGACGGTAAGCGGTTCTTTAACCATGCCGCATAATTAATAGCCTCGGCCCATAAGAACTTCGGAAGATCTTTGGCGATGAGCATGGCTCGTGCGTGTTCGACCAGTGTTCGATTTAGTCGTTCGGCTACGCCGTTCTGCTGTGGAGAATCATGTACTGTGAGTGTGATGCTCGTTTTCTTGTCTCCCAGAGGTAGATCCATGCTAACATCTCCTCGTCCTATGGCTTTGACAACAGATCCATCTGCGGTGTGTATGTCTTGGGCCTCGATTGGCTCAAACGTTATGAACTTCGACCTGTCTGGGCAAAAATGGGATGTAGCGCCGGAGTCAATAATTGCTCCGCGCTTTTTGACTGGTATGTCTATCTTCTTTGCAACATTTGCGAGGTCTGACGTTGCAAATGCGTAATCATTTGCTCTTTCGATCTTGTCTGCAGCGTTTGCCGTCTCCTTTTGGCCTTTCTTTGTCTGCCTTGGTCCTTGTCCCTCCTTTCCGCCTCCTTTCCTCCAACAATCGGCTTTATAGTGACCCTTCCTGTCACAATTGAAGCAAGTGATATCTTCACTCTTGCTCGTCGTGGTACGTCCTCTTAGCGTGTTTGTCCTTGCTGTAAACGCACTATTATTCCCTTTCTTCTGTGTCTTGGGATTGGTTATCTGCTGATGTTCGTATTCTTCTGTGATAACGTTTATCAGCTCATACGAGGTAAGCGGCTGCTTCGTTATGCGTGCTGCGGCGTTTATTGATGATAGAATTGGTCTGTAGGATTCCGGCAATGATCCCATAATAATGGCATAGTAATCTCTCTCTTCTATGCTTACTCCCATTCCTGCTAACGATTCTCGGATCCTTAACAGGTCTCCGAAATGCGCCTTCACGTCTCCGCCTTCCTCGCATCTGGTGTTCTGGAGTTTCCGTCGCAGATCTATCTGCACCATCTCCGTCTTGCCTTCGTGGATTCGGCATACTTCTGCCCATATTTTCGAGGCTTCCCCGAGGTTCTGGATGCGCAACAATAGTCGGTCCGAGACCGTACTAAATATGTGTTGCTTGACGAGTGAGTCCTTCTGTTGAAACTCGTCTTCCTTCTTCTCCTGTTCTTCAATCTCCGTTTGGGTAGCTACTGATTTGTTTGGCTTCAGTGCTTGTCCTTGCGAGTCGATCTCGAAAGGTACAGGCTCCTTTGTCCTACTATCAAGATAGCGCATCAAACCTCGTGCTCGTATCACCGTTTGGGCCCTTTCCTTGTAGGTTATCCAGTTCGTTCCGTCGTCGGCGAGCTGGGGGATATTATATAGTGATGTGGAACCGGGGAGCGTCGTATCCATGGTAGTAGCAGGGCTCATAACCTGTTGTAGTATGTAGACTTTAGGATAGGATTGAATATATTAATTTGACTGACTTTATTCTAAATATCACTACAGTATATATACTATGATACGTTAATTGTAAGTATCCGGTCCGTGTGTGTGTAAGCGCGGACTTGTCCATGGTCCGCGTTTTACGATGACAAATCGTGTCCGTCTCGGATAACTCCGGCTATTAGTCGTTCCCTACATTACTCATACTTGTACGTATTATGTTCTTGGCCACCACTACAGAAATCCCTCCAATGTGAATACAAGTACCGCTCCCACCACCATTTTATTATTTGCATTTATACATTTTTTCAAACAATCTATCTAAGATTTGGTGTTTCTCACGAGGGAAGAACAGAAGCTGACACGAGTTACCCGAGATCACAGGTCAGATTGGGCATTGGACCATGCTGAGGATATCTATCACGAATTTGGAATAGAAGGGCACTGAGTTGGACCACGAGGGTGTTATGCATGATGTCGAGGGTCCCGCGACATCTATGCATAACCGTCACGTCTGTAATTAGCAATGGTTATGCATAACTCTGCCACCAACAGGTGCGACAGAAGGTTCTTTTTGTGTGATCTCAAACCCAAGGATGCGCCAAGCTGCTTCAGGAGCTGATAAATATCGTGCTTTTTGATAGTCGTCGACTTCGTTGATTGGCTGAAGTCGAGGAGCTCCATCGTCGATGTTGTTGACAGCCAATACTAAGGCACGGTCCGGACCTTTGTACAGGTACTTGTAAAGATAACTGAACACCTTGGCGGTGTAGACCACGTCAAAATGAAAATGACAGTCTGCGAAGTCCAATAACGCCGAGCAATAGGGTACCACCCAACGGTCTTCCTTACGCCTTCGCCAGTGAACTCGTCCGTATTCATCAACTGTCGTGGTGGCTTGCAGAGGGTGCGGGAATCCATACATGCACTGCCTATCACAATTGCAGCGACTTCCTGCACGTGTAAGGTGATCTGGCTTCCGCTCTCATTTGGAGAAGACGTGTAATTGAAGTCTTCGGCGTAGTACTAGTAAGTTCTACTCTCTAATTTTTGCAGTGACTATTTTATCTAAGATTCTCCATTGCATATATATATGCAAGTTTTGCCACGAAGATATTTTCTTGCCTTCACTATAAGGCACGTTGAGAACTAGGAAGGACACGGCACATTGGTTATCGAGGAACCCATCACAAAAGCAGGAATGTTCATTGACAGTGCTTATCTCACTCCGCGTTATAGAACTATATGGACATGCTTCCAGAATTTCAGCGACACGAAATGGTCATCGAGACTCGACAGAGCATCAAGAATTCACAATGGATGCCTACAACCGCATTGTTAATACATCACTCAACTTGTCCGTGGTTATATAGGCCAGGCCGGTCCCGAGCTCAATCAAGGTTCTCGAAGGGGTTTGGTTCGTATATGTAAATTCAACTTGGTTTTCATCATTTCACCCAAACTCGCTCATCCGTAATGTCGCAAACTCCTGTCAGTAACATTGTTTTACTTTTCATTGCGACAGTTTGGCTGAGTAGCTAGGAAGACTGTCTCATCGAACAACCTGCCTTATGCTGACTTGCCCCCGATTATGGCAGCACTCTTCGAGGCTAAAGCAAGGAAAGGCACGGGTGCGGGCGTGATACCGAGTTATGGACTCTCTAACACACAGGTCAGTAGATGCAATATTAATTGTAAGCTACAACTCTGGCTTTTCAGCATCGAAAAGCCGACCGGTGATTCTCGCCTAATAGCCTCTAACGAACGTCTAACATCAGTCGTTGCAGCCTACGTGTCAGGGTGATGGCACTTAGGTCTACATTATCTCGTGAGGTAGCTGGCATAATCACAAAGGCAAACAACGCGGTTGGGAATGTACCGACTGTGAAACACGTGTACTGGAGGAAGCCCGAAGTTATGTGTGTGTTCGAACTTGAAGTGGTCGAGATCGTAACAACATAAACTTAATAGTCTTTGTAATTTAGACGATGATTACAGTTGTAAATGAACATATCTTGTAAATGGGTCGAAAGGCTCTCTGCGCCGTGCGGAAAAATCAATTCTACAAGCGGGCCTGGCCATGTGTCAGTTGATATCCAATGAGTCTGTCTCATCCAAAAAAGAGCGGTGGTGTGCTGCTTTGAGACTCACGGTACTCTGAGTACTTCTCATCAATATCCATATGATTAACCCCCTGATTTTCCTCTAGCAGCCTAGTGTTAGAGTTAGCACATAATGGAGATGAAGGTACGAGCACATGATAGAAAGGCTTAGTAATACGTACAAGTATGAGTAATGTAGGGAACGACTAATAGCCGGAGTTATCCGAGACGGACACGATTTGTCATCGTAAACGCGGACCATGGACAAGTCCGCGCTTACACACACACGGACCGGATACTTACAATTAGCGTATCATAGTATATATACTGTAGTGATATTTAGAATAAAGTCAGTCAAATTATTATATTCAATCCGATCCTAAAGTCTACATACTACAACACCTAGCACAGGCTCTCTCTCACTGCGTGTGGATCGGTGTCTGTCCTGCCGATCAGCCACGGTGGACAATACGCGTGCAGCATATTGCCCTGAATCCTCTCCCTCTTCCGAAGGTACACGGAGTCCCTGTCGCGGGTCGACCGGTCAGCCCTCGGGTCATTTATTGTCACAACGAAAATGTGACGCGTGACAGCTGAACATTTCAAATTTTCAAGGCAAAAAGAATTGCACAACTTAAAAAATAGTAGCAAACAAGTTTCTGCGTCATCTACTTCATCTGCCGGCTATCTTCGGTGTACCTTCCTTCGCGCCCAGAAGCTAGAAGGATCTTAAATGATTCAGTCACTGATCGGCCTGCGCACCACACCACACGGGGGACGTTCTCTCTTTGCTATCCAGCCCATTGCCGAGGGGACCAGCATCTTTACATGTGAAGCTCCTTTTGCACATGTGATTTATAAAGATTACCGCAGGGAGGTCTGTGCTCAGTGTTTCGCGTATGCAGCAAGTACTTTTCGAAGTATTGGTGATCCACGGACTTGGAGTATCAAAAGTTGTAGGGTAACTGCAGAGACTGTTTGGTTCTGCACAGATGAATGCAAGGTCACATGGGAAAGTGGGGTGATAGGTCCCTTGATAGCAGATATCAATGCTCTTCTTGGCAAAGCAAAGATAGCCACTCGGAGGAATTCAGCCAGGGACGGCTACGATTCGATATTGCCAAATGGTCCTCCTGCACAAATCACGCAAGATTACATCGACAAAGCCTGGGCGGATGTTGAGGAATTGGTTTCCTCTCGGGCTCGTCTTTCTTCGTACTGCTCAATGATGAATTTAGAAGATATGGAACTCGAAATATCGCGCTCAGTTGCGTCGGCCATCGTCCAGCGATATGTATTTGATCACCGTCTTGCCAGTCTTGCAACTTCTTCGATAATACCTACCTCAGATCCATGGACAGAAGTTCTTGATCTCCAGAGCAGCGAGCTCTCGAACGTTAGTCTACGGCCTTATATTCTTGCGGCGCATCTCCGTGTATACGCTTTTTTGTGTCATTCACTTCCAAAGCATCTCAGATTGTACGTTCCTACGGCTCGACATATCCTTGCGCGCGACACCGGGAATGCCTTCGGGATTTGGGATGGAGATCACAGAGATGAAATGCTCGGATGGGGCATTTGGGTAAGCGCGAGTTATTTTAATCACAGTAAGAACCCACTTCTTCGTAAGCCTTCTTCTTGCTCAACGCGTCGGCTCATGAAGGTTGCTGCCCAAATGTCAAAAAGACGCGCGTCGGACGCACTATGCACTTCACCACCTCTCGTTCAGTCGAAATCGGCGAGGAGCTCTGCATTAGCTATATCGATACCAGTCAAGCCATTGCGCAGCGCAGACAGGATCTAGAAAACAGCTGGTTTTTCAAATGCGGGTGCCAGCGTTGCCAATCAGAAGAACCTAATGGGGCATCTCCGCATTGATGTTGGTGATTGTGACCGTACATACTTGTAACAATGTGGGGGGGCTGAGCAGATTCAACGATCAGTATGATATGATCGTTGAATCTGCTCAACGTCACAGAATCTATGACTAGCCAAGAGTTCATGCAACTAGCGGCACGCTCGCCACAAAAATCTGCAGTGCGCCTGTTATCTATATATATGAAGGACACTGTTTCAAAATTTCATGGGCGATCGTACGTATCTGACTCTCTTGCGCACGCTGAGCGTGGTTTTGGTTGATATGATCCGTTCAACATATGATGCACACATAAAACCGATATACAGTACTTTTGCATACTTTTGCCGAAATATACCCTAGGATGCTTTTGGACTTCCCGTTTTGGTGACACCGCGCGCCATCCTCCAAACATTCTTCCAAAACAATTGTAACTCTTTATGTAAGTTTTTGTGGGATAATTACAAGTACGCTAGTAATCTTGGACAACACAACCTTCCTTCAAATTTTGCCTGCTCTCCTACTCTGTTCTTCACCGTTAGCCACTCAGCCAGGTCCAGTTCGTGTGCTAAAACTCTAAGCAGCATTTATTCCCTCCTCATTTACGCTTCTCGACCCTCCGGCCGTTCGTGACATCTTGAAACCGCGCCCGTAGGCGCCATTGAAGCTTGAAGTGCCATGAGGGGCGCGTCGAAGTCCCACCCCCACCCTTCAAACCCCGGACTTACTCGACACGATATCATCCTGCAGCCAATCCCAGAGTCACTCCAAATACTCCAGTTTCTGAGCTGCCCCCTCCTTCTTCGAAAAGAATTGAGAGGGATGTCAAGAAACTGGGACTCAAACTGATGGAAGAAGGACGGCTATTCTCGGATCACGGTCCTTGTAGACGAGGCAGACGTCCTCTTCGGTGTGTGTTTCACTCAAGTCATGCATATGTTTACTGACAATGTACAGATCCGGACTTTCAAGAATCTACTCGCATGCTTCTTGGTGATATTACTGCAGCCCGTGGTTCACCTGTCCCAGTAATCCCTTCCTCGGCTCTATCCTCGACTCTGGATTCGGAAGCAACAACTACAACAATCTCCTACTCGTTCAACTTCCTTCTCGCCAGCGCAACAATTCCCACATCCCTTGCTACCTATCTTTCAAATTATCATGCATCCCTCACCCGCCTTGTATCCCCACGGCTGCATCACCTCCCTCCGACCCTTCGCACTGAACACACCTCATAGACAGGCGGGAACAAAAATGCAGACATCGAGCGCTGCATCCGTCGCGTATGGGCCGAAGATGCCTTCGTGCACTCCAAGACCACAACCGGTTCCGGCCCTGTCAAACTCTCCAAACTCCTCGTCTTCTGCAACAAACGCAGCAAAGTCGAGCAACTGGCTGCATTCCTTGACGGCCGCGGGATCAAATGCGTCGCGCTCACCGGTGGTGCAGAAACGCGCAAACGAGGGTCGAATCACCATCTCGACGGGTTCTTGGGGCCTGTCCCACGGGTCCGGGTGTGTGTTATTTGGCTCAGACACCTCGTGTGCTTGTCACGACCTCGCTTCTTTCCCATGGGCTGTATTTTTCGCCGATGATCAAGCATGTGTTTATTGTTGACGAGCCGAGGAATATGATTGATTTTTTTGCATCGCGCTGGTCGTGCTGGACGTGTGGGCCAGGTGGGGAAGGTGGTGGTGTTTGGGAGGGCGAAAGGAAGTGGGAGTGGGCGGATGGAGGAGGTTAAAGAGAAAGTCAGGGCTTGCTGGATAGATGGTGGTGGTGGGTCGTTTAAGATTGGGACGTTATATCAACTGATCGTATGTGTATTATTCATAGGCGTCTGATAATCCCTACTCATGGATTTTGCATATTGTGCCTTTACTTGTGGCAACCGTCGCACATAGCGCAGAGCCAGTACTTGGCGTTGCTAAATTAACCTCCAGTTACAGTGGAACTCCTGATAAAATTTATGATAAAACTATGCTTAATCGACAACACAACTTCCCTTTTAATTCATAAATCTCACCTTCTCTCCCACTCTATTCTTAACCATTAGCCACTCTTACAGGTCCAGTTCGTGTGTGCAAGCTTTAAGCAGCATTCATGCTCTCCTCATTCCCTTACACTCCTACGACCCTCCGGATGTCCGCGAAACCGCGCCCATGGGTGCCATTGAAGTATAAGGGGCGCGTCAAAGTCACACCCCTACCCATGGACTGATAACTTACTTGACACAATATCATACTTGCTGCCAATCCCAAAGTTACTCCAATTACTTCGGTTCCCGAGCCACGTCTTCGCTTTTCGAAGAACCGAAAGGAATGTCAAGCAACTGGGACTCGAACTCATGGAACAAGAGGCCCGGAAAGGGGAGGACAGCTATTCCAGGGTCACGGACGACAGGCTACTGTGGAATTGTGTCAACCGATATATGAAAAAGGATGGGGAGGCCAAAGTCAGAATGATGGGGACAACCTTCTTTCTTGTGCACACAGCAGGCTTTCCGAAAGAAGTGAGCCTGTGATGCGTGTTCACGGTCCGCATGCTAAGAATTTGACAATACATTATGCATATCTAGATTTGGGAGACCACCTACTAGCTGTTGTAGGGTCATGGGAGTCCGTGCAACATGGGGACTCTGCTCTGCTAAACAGACAGAATCTCAGTGGTAGTTTGTACGAGAACGCCTCTCAAACCCGCTTGCTTGAAATTCATTGACGTCAATATTATGGATTGGACTGACAGTGCAAGAGATATTGCAAGATCTCTCATCAATGACATCAATGATGGAGCAAGTCTCCAAGGAGCGTGTTTGCCGCAGACCATCAAATCCAATCAGCTGAGTTCGGAAAATAAAAGTCATTCGGATTAATTACTAGGTACCGTTGGTTGTACAGTCGGACATCGTGTATGGGTCATGCACGACCTTGTTATTCACCTGGGCAGCATAGTCTAAGTAAAGCTTCTTTTGTAATCGTTTTATATAAGCGCTAGTTGTAAACTTGTAATAATAGACTGGGCCCTTTTTGGACTTGCGTAGCTATAGGCCCAGAGCACTAGTACTGGCAGGCTGAGCTGATCAAGCTCTACTCTACTCCCCGACGACTACTGAATTCATGACGCTTACGGAAAACGACAATTCTTCCTCATGTATCAAAGGAAAAGGAAAGGCCAAGCATCCTGAACCTTCAGAGCGAACACCTCTACTACTACATCACAGTGATGTTGCTCCGAGTCCCAGTCAACCACGTGTTGTACAGGATGAAGACGTCGACCTCGAAAGTAGCTCGGACGCTCGGCGAAGGCTTTTGTCCAAGCTTACATTTGTTTTCCTGGTATCTCTGTCTTCCTGCATCTTAATATTTTTGCTGCTTGCTCTGTTGGCATACTCTTATGCCGCCAGGTTATCGGACGTGTCCCCAGAAGACATCTTAGAGAATGCGCTGGTGATACAAGGGCCGTATCGGGTGAGCGTACTCGATGTTACAGCAGAGGGCGGGACATGGATACAAGTACGAGCAAGAGCTGGGATTAATGCGGGATCAATCATGGGAGTCGATACCGATGGTGACGAGGGAACATTCTACGACATGTGGAAGTCGTTTGGTCGATGGGGCGTCAAGATTCTAGATAGAGTCACAGTGAATATGTCCACCACTCAAATCTTTTCTCAGCGACAAGCACTTTTAGCCACGCTCGATTCCCCACCATTTGAACTTCCTCTCACCGCCAACCCCCCATATGACGATTCGTGGTTATCCCCGTTGTCTTTAACTCTTTTTGTCGTCCCCACGCAGAACGCGTCCGATATAAACCACTTCGTGCACGACTCCTGGCATTTGGGTGCTGCGTCTGTACATGCCTCTATTCCTAGCGCGATCATCTCTGGGGGCTCGATGGACAAAGGCGGTTGGAGGCAAATGCTAAAGCTCCAGAGATCAAGTATACAAACTCAGTTATCCATGAAACGTGAGTCTTTATTATCCGTTAACTTGTTTAGAGTGCTACAGCAATACTGGCAGTTCCACCAATCCCTGGCTTGCCTACCCCGGGCAAAGATGTACCCCTACCATCCATTTCGCAGCTTATCACGTTGCAGTCTTTCGGCGTGGAGTCTGAAGCTAAAGACGTAACTGTACATGCCCTTGCAACTGTCGTCAATCCCGTGCCACCTATAATAAACCTAACTGCACCCTCACTTCCGTTCATAATTTCCCTCCCCAGCGAAAATCATTCATTGGTACCGATGGTATCGGTCCACACCGATCCGTTCATGCTAACCCACCCCAACATCACGCTTACTATATCTGGAAGCGTTCTACCCCTCCCCCCTCACCATTCCGCACCCATTTCTGCTTTCATTAGTAGATTCCTCTCCCTCGAACCCAACCCTGTATCTGTCGCATGTCCACTATTCCCATCTTTTGCGCTGGACATGGACTTTCCGGCCCCCAGTTCCAAACCACAAATACTGCGCAATGTGACAATTCACGATATGAAGATCAAACCCAACTCTGCTAGCACCGGTTTTCTTGCGAGTGGTTCGGTGTTCGCTCGCATAGTACTTCCTAAAGGAATGGACCTTACACTAGATGTTACCCGCGTATTTCCTGATGTTCTGGTCTTCGACGGGGAAGCACATGAATTGCCTACACTTCTCTTACCCCAACAGAAAGACGAAGAAGAATTACCGGATCCACTTCCAGAACGCGCATTTGGCCATATTCGACCTGAAGATTGGTTGGAAGCGACGAGCGTTCAAGTCGACGCCGAAGGAGAAGGCTCCATATTCGCAGTCACCGCAGATATGGTCGATGTCCCGTTAGAGGTGCTTCCTGGTAGGCAGAAACAATTCAGTAATTTCATTAGCAAGGTATGTGTAGTACTCTTTTTTGCGCAACCTTGTTCATGCAGGATTGGATGCAGGTTGTATTTGGTACCCATGGTGCACTAGCTGGCTTGCAGGGAACTACTGATGTTGGGGTGCACATCCTCGGATTACCGTTCCGTGATCACAAGGACGCAGCCACAGGAATGGACCTTTTGGGTCTGCCCTTCCGAGGGAGCGTACGCATTGGAATGAAAGATCTGCTGGTATGACGCTCGTTTGATCTTTTCTCTGAAGGCCTACATATAATTTATTTGCCTGTATCATCATCCATCGAATCTATCCACGACCGCTAAGCCCATTTCAATATTCATTGTTGACATAGCTTTTAGTTCACTACGTTACACTGAATTTATTTTTTATAGCCTAGTGATACCACAGGGCACATATTGACCTCTAGGGATGGTGCCACCTATATATTTGTGCTTGAAGGTACACAGAACAGTCTAGTGATTGATAGTTCATATGTTCTGCTATATAAGATTGCAGTGCTCTAGGACTTCCACTGCTTGTACCATAATGTGTTGTCGGTAGACGTATACTATTGGCATGGACCCACTTTTTCGTAGTGGTTTGGATGGGATTCTCGCGTTAATGGTCTCCTGCACTAGACCTGTCTTGCATTTGTTAACCTGTACATCCATATTTTGGGGTGACCTTCATCGCCCAGGATGAGACAGAACATATCATCATACAAACTGTAGCTTTAGTTGTAATGCTTAATGATCACCCCGTGGATGACCTCTTCTTCTACGCCATCCTCTTTTCCATTCTTCAGTTTCGACTGGCCATAAGCCATCGTCCTCGCTTTCCTCCAATCTTCCATCATCGGTGCCTCACTATCTTCGCAACGTCTCTGAATTCCCACTCTCTGCAAGACCGGGCTTTCAACCATCGGCACCAATTTAATATCGTCGTTAGGCATGGCAAAGTAGAATACCCCGAGACGAGTGTAGTCCCGCTGGTCCACCACAGGCTGGACAACGCGATGGATCGTACCTTTGTAGTACCCGCCAGTAAGGAAATCCATTGCATCGCCTACGTTAACCACCTAGTATAGACTGCTCGTCATGTCATGGATTGGGACATAGGATGCGATTACTCACGAGTGCATTTTCCATGTGACGGATCCAACGCCATTTGCCTTCACGGGTCTGAATTTGCAGTGCGGCGACAGGCTGACTCCATAAAATCGTAATGCTTCCGAAATCTTGTGGTAACACTGTGAGCACAGTCTCTTCGCGATCAAATTACTGACCCGTGTGACCCTTCAGCCAAACGTTCTTTGTTTTGGCTTCTTCTTCCTCTGTTCGTGTGTAGCTACGCCACATAAGCCTGCGAAGCGTAGATATACAAGGAAGTACTTGCTACTTGATGAACCTAACTGATCGATAAGTCAACAATGGCACAAAATGTTTGAAATGTATATATTCACCAGCTGTCTCGCCGACGGCGTCAAAGACATGTTTGTTCAACAGTGTATCTTCTGGTAGCTCAAGGCTGCGGG
Organism: Suillus plorans; assembly: GCF_016647745.1. NCBI lineage: Eukaryota > Fungi > Basidiomycota > Agaricomycetes > Boletales > Suillaceae > Suillus > Suillus plorans. The sequence continues at coordinate 210,890 of NW_024537445.1, read as the reverse complement.
CAATAAGCCTGAGAAAAAATATTTTATCAGCGAGTCTTCCTGAGCACACCAGTATATGTGTTTACCTCAGGATAGGATTCAACACGTTGAAATAGTTGTGTTTGCTAAACTCCTGTATCTCAGGGAGGAGAGGGACGAGGGCTTCTGGGTGCTTTCGCTTGGTCACATCGCGATTGACTAGAATAATGTGAGGTGAGTCTATAAAAAATCAATGCGCGCTGACTGCAGTATTGTTCAAGCTGGTCGCGTACTCGACCATCGACATCCTATTGTCAATTAATTTAAGAAAATAAAATATTCCTCTGTTGTGCAATGCACAACTGCTACTTACCGCATACTGCACTGATGTATATCCTTGGAGCATTCCATTTTGCTTTCTTGTCGAAGCATAAAGTTGCTTCTCGCCATCAGTGACAGCCGAGAAGGGCACGTCTGCAATGTCAAACATGCGAGCTGTCTGAGACGAGATGTGATCAACAATATTCTATGTGACGTGAGAAAATTGTCTTGCTTGAGTTTGTGAATATCCATGGTTCACGACATAGAAGAACCCGAAGTTCAGGAGAGCCTCCCTTAATTCAATTGCGAGCGCGGCGAAACCCTCTTCGGAGCTGGCTTTCGAAATGTCGATGGTCGCAAGGTCGGCATACTCCACTGTCGATGCGCACATCCAAGTCAGTGTTCTGCATTAAACACAAGACCTTGCACAGACAATTTTCCTTCGTAGGAGGTGCGGCAATGTAGTGCGGCACGTAGGGCAAGGTAATGCTGGACATTGCAATCAAGAACGCTAAGAGGTGACAGATCTAACAAGATTAACCATGGGACCTGTCCTTATATAATTAGGCCTTGGAGCCTTGTTCAAGTTAGCCTGATTTATAAAAAGATGGTGATATGATGGCATGGTCACGCACTAGGCTACTCACAAAAAAAAAGTAGTCGCCGCACGGTGACAATAGACAGGGGGTCCCCAAAAGTTGGCTCCATTGCCAGTGCATCAGTGACATACCACTTGAAATATTCCAAGGAGCCTTGACAGGTAGCTACAGGTAGGCGTTCTGAAAACCTGCCTTAAAATATGATTTGGACCTCTACATAGGACGGGAGTGCTAGGGCCAAGGTCCAAGACGCAGGACGTCCAAGGTCATGAAGAACTTGAAATTCGTGAGATGCTGGAAGCCGTGAACTGTATAACCCTTCTTCCGAGTCGGAAGACAACCTAATACTATTTGGAATAGCCTAGATCCGGTCTTCAACATGATTATCGATGCAAGGCCATCAAAACCTGATCTGAGTCCTTTAGGGTGCGATACATTGATTGTGCGGCCTTCGCATCGTGACGAAAATCAAGGACATGCAGCAATGCTCTGCATAATAAATATTTAAATTTCTCACCAGGGTTCTCCCTCTGTATCCTTCTGCCGACTCGGAGTTGGTGAGTAACGATGCTACGTATAGCGTCCATCTTGATTCAGCCTATATGTAATATTATCGTTCAGGTAGATAGAAGAGCTAGATCATGCCCAGTCACGCGTAGCCACGTCGAATCTCGATCAACTACCAGTGAAATCGTACGTATCACTTGATGGATATGATACCATAGGAACTCTTTCCTGGGAGGAAATCGGAATCAAAAAAAATTGCGCGTGGGCCAGCGCGATGGGACGTACCAACAGAGACCAACGGTAGCAGAGTGTTACAAATTACACCCACAACCATGACCTCCTTTGATCGGGTCTGCGAGGCAGCGGCAATAAGTAGGCTGAGTCTAGAACAGGATGTAGCAAAGTAGCACTGCCGAGCGCTGATGCGCTGATGACTGTGCCGCAGTGCGTGAACAAGTGTCAAGGCGCAACCTCGGCCCGTGTCCTCTCATCTATTACATAATGCGGTCTTATCCCTTTTCGGTTCGGAAACGGCCGAAAAGGAGAGTGGCTTTAGAGGTTCTGGATGTGCTAAAGGTTGGGGGGGTCTGAAGCTTCCTACCTCCACTAGCCCTCCCCCAACCGTAAACTACCCTGCCAGCCGGTCATCGAATACGGTTGCAGTCGTGCAACAGAACCTGTACTCCCACTAGGTATATAGGCTCAGTAGTATATCCTAAACAGAACGAGAAAGTCGGCGCGGTTGGGGTAGCGCGGTAGCCCCCTGACGAGAACTTTCGCAGACTTGTCCTAGGAGACGGGTGCTAAGAACGCGGTCTGCCTCGCGACGCTCTGCTGGACCTTCTAGCTTGGACTTCGCTTATTCAAGCCAGTCGCTATCGTTATCGTTATCGCTCGCGCGCCGCACGTTCCATAGAAAAGTAGAATATTTGTTCTTTAAACATGTATTACCTCTATTTACATAAGAAAGATACATCGCCGTACGCGACACACGCTCAAGGTTTAGCAATGGTTCCTTCAGCGAGCCTCTTCTGGAGCTTAGCCTGAACGAAAAATCAGCTCCAGTACATGTATTCATAACCACCACTTACATTCACCGCATCCATGTACTTGTCAGTGACGACCCAATGTTCTCTCTTCATGTTCTTGCCGTGGATAGCAAGAGCGAGATCCTTGGTCATGATTCCATCCTTGTCAATCGTTTCCACACATGCAGCCTCAAGATCCAAGCAAAACTTCCTGAGCTCTTCATTGTCATCCAGCTTAGCACGGTGGAGAAGTCCACGGGTCCATGCAAAGATCGATGCCACTGGATTGGTCGACGTCTCGTTGCCCTTCTGGAACTCGCGGTAGTGTCGGGTGACGGTACCGTGGGCAGCCTCACTCTCAACAACCTGGCCATCAGGGGTGATCAACTCTGAGGTCATCATGCCCAAGGAACCGAAGCCCTGAGCGAGGATGTCACTCTGTACGTCACCATCGTAGTTCTTGCATGCCCATACGAAACCACCGGAGGACTTAATCGCTTGTGCAACCATATCGTCGATAAGGCGGTGCTCGTAGTATATACCGACCTTCTCAAAAGCGTCCTTGTACTGCGATTCATAAATCTCTTGGAAGATGTCCTTGAAGCGGCCATCATACTTCTTCAAGATGGTGTTTTTTGTTGACATGAACTAAACACAGTAATGTTAATATGGTGTGTGCGGGTCGGGTAAATTCGGACACACCAAGGGCATCTTCTTGAGGAGAGCCATCTTAAATGATGAATGTGCAAACCCGATTATTGACTAAGAACGGGTATAGTCAATGGTCGCATCAGGGCAAGAACTGCTGGATTTACTTCATCAGTGTTGTACATGCTCATGGCGACACCCTTTCCCTTGAAGTCATATACGTCCATGACAGTCTTGGCGCCTCCATCAGCAGGGGTGTATACAAGCTGGAGTTTCCCCGGTCCCGGTGCGACGAAGTCCGTGGAACGGTACTAAACCCACATGAACACGTACACCATTTTACGTTCGAGAATCTCATACCTGGTCACCGACTACATCATTGTCAGGCTTAGCAATCACGAGATAATGAACGGAATAACGAACATGCATGACGGCCAATCACGATTGGCTTCACCCATCCTGGAATTGGCTTGGGGATACGATCCAATATAATGGGCTCACGGAACACAGTTCCGCCAAGGATGTTACGGATCTATGCCGTCTGTTGAGAAGTTGGCGATGATTGCTCGTCAGATACAACACTCACCGTGCCGTTCGGGCTCCTCCACATCTCCTTGAGCTTGAACTCCTCCACACGAGCCTCGTCAGGCGTGATTGTTGCACACTTGATGCCGACCTTGTGCTCGAGAATGGCATTGGCGGCTTCCACGGTTACATTGTCGTTGGTCTTTCACCACATGAATATGCAAATTAAAGTGAATTGATGGAATGGGAGCGTACCTGGTCACGGTACTCGAGGCCAAGGTCGTAGTACTTGATGTCCAGTTGCAAATAAGGAAGGATTAGCTTGAAGTAACAATCACATTTGAGTTAAAGTGTAACGGAAGATTTCAAACAACGCGCACCTCTTCCCGGATCTTTTTCCAAATAATCCTCGTCATTTCATCTCCATCAAGCTCCACGACGGGTTTCGCTACCACAATCTTCTTCCCATATTCTGTTAGAACCGGATCAGCGCATGGTTTCGATAGAAGGGCGTTGCAGAAACAGCACGTCTACTGCAAAGGCATAGCTCGAGGCTGAAGCCACCCTATACCAGATGCATGCAAATTACTCACGTAAGCTCATCGAATTCGCAAAGCCTCGTGCCAGCGGTCTGCTCTGCGGACCCAGCGAGCGTCTAATAGCAGTCAAGAGCGTAGCTCCTTGCACTGGCATGGTTAGTTAGCAAAACGAAGAAAAACGCTGGTATGTGGCAGAATCAAGACAGATGTTAATTATTGATCGCCTTTTGTAAGCGTGGGCTTGGAAGGTACAAATGAAGCACACGGCGTGCGCGTGGGAGGTCGTGAGCACACTAACAACGAGCCAGCGGCTGCTGGGGAAACCTTACCTTGACTTAGAGTAGAAGTTCAAGCAAATGCTCTTGCTTGAGCTGGCCCGGCTGCCAGTGGGTATGGCATATGGAATGACGGCGCCCCGTCACGGCAGATTTAGGAGCATGTGCCAGCGCATGCTCCGAGTGCTGCCAAATGATAATCAGCTGCTCTTGGACGACGCAGTAGAGGAATTTGCAGGTATGGTATACTTAAGGACGGCCGAAGACCGTGTTAGGTACTTAATTATATACTGAACCTGCCGTAGGACTTAAGCTTAATCGCTTGCAACAGAAGTGGTGCGATATCTTAGGAAATCTTCCCAAGCACATCATATCATAAATCCATTCAAAATCAAATGTGTATCCGACTCCATTCACGAGTTTTCCGGGATAAGCTCCACAATGCGCTCGACGAGACTCCTCATCACCTCTGCCTTTTGTCTCCCGATCTCCAGGACTTCTTCGTGCGATGCAATCCCCACAGGAGGAAGCTCGATGCGCTGACCAGAAAGCTACAGAGATACCATCAACGGAGCGATTAGTCTCGCAGTGTTTATTCTACATGGTTACGTACCTCAGCTTCAACCTCTGCCTTGATACTCCTGTAGGTATCAGGTATGACCACCATGTTAGTAGCGAGGCTCAGCACCATGACCTCGAGCTTCTCTTCTCGCGCAGCCACTACTTCGGGTATGGTGCTCATACCAACTACGTGCGCACCTGCATTGCGCAAGAAACGGCCCTCAGCGGGGGTTTCATATGCGGGACCTGCCACCCAGGCATACGTCCCTTCAGCTAATGCAGAGGAGTCAAAATTAAGATAGTGGGAGGCAAGGAAGGCAAGGCGTCGTAGACGAGGGGAGTATGCGTCACCCAGAGGAATAAAACGGGCATATTCCGGGGATATGAGGGGTCCGAACGAGGGGTTCATCCCAGTTAGGTTTGGGAGGGCGAAGTGATCACGGATCACGACGACTGCGACATTGTTCAGCATCGGGCTTGATATGGATGAAAGATCGTACTTGTTCCAACGGGTATCTCTGGTGTCAATGACCCAGCAGCGTTTGTTACTGTATTGGATCAGACATATAAGTTGTCCTGTGAGTCAAAAGTGTGCTTACTGATGACATCTTTGACGCCTAATCTCTTCATGATTCTGATACCATATGTCACGACTATTGGCTTGTGGCCCTCATACGGATGAAACTGTTATCGTTTCTGTTTCAGTAAAATCGCTGGCAAAGTGGTGTTCCACTTCACTCACTCGCCCGAGCATGGCGACAACAGGTACATTATCCTTGCCCATCAGTCCGAATGCGAGCATACTTTTTTGGCCAACAACTTAGTAGATGGTCTTTCTGAGATCAGTGATACCTGACCGTCCTTATCGGCACATACCTGTGCTCTCTCCGAAACCCTGGAGTTGTGAGTACGGAAGTTGTACCACATCCTTCAAGCTCGAGACAAGGGTGCTGAGACCAGATCCACACACGATTCCGATGCGTGGCTTCAACAAGCGAGGATCGGTAACCAAACGCGAGATGGTTTCGAGAGTTTGCGCGAATGGAAGTACTGGGGTGGCTGATGAAGACATGTCAGGGTCAGAAAGAACGGAGGTCGGAAACTGTTTTATAGAACGTGACTCGTATCATGATTTGATCTCCTGCCATGATAAGCGTCCGGAGCTTCATGCAGCCATTATTGCTATTACATTGAGATAAAGACGAACTCACTCATCGGACTGGCCAAGCTTGCCGATCATTGGCTGCAGCCGAACAACAATACAGATAATCGTTACAGTGATGGCATGTCAACAAGCCTGGGATGCCAAGCATGCTCCAAAGAAGCATGGTTTCAATTTGGTCTGCTACGCACTTCATGCTCTACGCCCAACCATGAACAAGCTCAGAAAGCCCAAGCCACCCGCCACGATATACAGCCCACCGTCAAGTACTCGATCTGACATTAATAATAATAACCAACATTTGGTCTCTGAATCTGTTCAAAGCAAACCTCCAGTATCGAGAACGATGCAGATCGCGAGTGCCTCACTTGCTGTGGAAAGAATCTCTACCGCTAAGAATACGCTGGAATATCCTAAGACGACATGGTACTCTGCACCTGCTGCTGCCAAGCCTCGCACATCCGTCGAGCAGTACTGGGCTGCGCGTGCACTGGTGGCTGAAACGGTGCTGACAACACGTGTTCAGTATCAGAAGGAAATGACAGACGTGAGGCTAGGGAAAGAAGAGAAGCAGACGGTGAGTATTTCCATTGTCTAAAAAATGTTCTCGGTGATTAATCGCGACATAGAACCAGCTTGCGGCTCTCATGCGGGCGAGCGAAGAACGGCAGAGCAGGCTCGAAAAGTTCGTCGTGCGTTACATTAACTTGCTTGTGTTCTCATTCGCAAGCTCACTTTATTCATTCAGGTAGCCCTTTTAGCATGTTTTGTACTTCTCTTCCTTGCGTTACTTTATATACTGCTGCGCGATTCCCCGAAATCGAAAGGTGCCTCGCACTTTACGATACCGATCCTCTCCCCGTTTACTTCAGTGGTAAGCTTCGTTAATTGCCGTTGCAAAGTTTGCATCATTTCAAACGGAACTATTACCAGGTCGAACATGAAACAGGCATAATTAGTGCGAGATTCATGTCATTCTTCATTCTCGTTGTAGGCATCTTATCATATGCCATCTTCCGACATTGGTTGTCAAAAAAAAGATAGCCCCCATGGTACAAGATTTAGGTTGTAATTCAATGCGCGGCTGGCGTAGCCATGAGAACGATAACTTCGCTTCCCAGCGCAAAGTAGGCCTAGGCTATGGGAGGGGCTATTTTTTGAAATTTACAAAGGGCACGTGTATGCGATACTGGCGGTTTGCATGCCCATTCCTCGTGCGCATCGAGTCCAAGTCGACTTCGAGACGCTGAGCACGCATAGGAATCCAAGTCGACTTTAACAGAGCACGAATAACTACTACTATAGCTAGTATAGTACTTACTTAATGGAGGATGACTGAAAAATTAAATGATGAACCGAGCCAGTGACTCGGTTTGGATCGTGGAGTTATGGGTCGTGGGAAAGGTGTCGTTCACAGGATGGTGCAACTTTGTACCAAAACGTTACACCTTTGCTCAGTCTTCTTTACGCACCGCTCCTTTTCTCTGTCCTGACCACGGCACTCTCAGTCCTGTTGGCCTGTTAACACAGGACACAGAGGTCAAGATGTATCCTCAGTCTGCCTCGCCGACAGCAGATCACGCAGATCCTTTCACTTCTTCAGCGGGCGGTCCTCGCAGATACGTTTACAGCGACAACGACTCTGACAATGTCGACCCTTACGGTCGTAGAGACACTTATGCTTCAGACAGCAGCAACAATGGACTCAACGACACAGAGCGATACTATGATCACAACGGTAACTACGACCCATACGGTTTGTGGAGCACCCTGCTGTGCTATTTTCATACTCACACTTGTGTGATTTTCAAGCACAACCTGACACAGACTCGGATGTCGACATCTATGGCCAGCGGTATCCCCCAGCATCCTCAGAATCCCTAGGACCTTCAAGAATGGGCGTGTCGGATTCAAACGCTACAACATGGGCCGAATACGCAGGACCACAAGGCGCCCGTGATGCATATCCCGCCTGGTCAGCCGAGCGTCAGATCCCACTCTCCAAGGAGGAAATAGAAGACATTTTCCTGGACTTGACCCAGAAATTCGGGTTCCAACGAGATTCCATGCGGAACATGGTAACCTTTATTTTATTTAAAATTGTTGTGGATGTTGACAACCAATCTAGTTTGACTTTTTGATGCAACTGCTGGACAGTCGAGCATCCCGTATGTCGCCCAATCAGGCACTCCTCACACTGCATGCGGATTACATCGGTGGTGAGCATGCGAATTACCGTAAATGGTATTTTGCAGCTCAGCTCGACCTCGATGACGCCGTGGGCCACGTTCAAAATCCTGGTCTTCAGCGCCTTAACCGCAGGGCCGGCGCTCGCTCGTCCAATGAGAAATCGCTCGCAACCGCTATGGAGCGTTGGCGCCAGGCCATGAACAACATGAGCCAATATGATCGCCTCCGCCAGATCGCGCTATACCTTCTTTGTTGGGGTGAGGCTGCCCAAGTGCGCTTTGTTCCCGAGTGTCTGTGCTTCATCTTCAAGTGCGCGGACGACTATTATCGTTCGCCTGAATGCCAGAACAGAGTGGATCCTGTGCCTGAAGGTTTATATTTGAAATCTGTCATAAAGCCCTTGTACCGCTTTATTCGGGACCAAGGTTATGAGGTAGTCGACGGGCGATTTGTGAGGCGGGAGCGAGACCATGCAGATATCATTGGTTATGATGATGTCAACCAGCTCTTCTGGTATCCAGAAGGTATTGCTCGGATCATACTTACCGACAAGGTACGCTGCTTTACTACTCACAACTATATGCTCAACCGATTTTGCAATTCAGACGAGACTTGTGGACCTTCCACCTCCCCACAGATTTATGAAGTTCCACAGCATTGACTGGAATCGTGCGTTCTTCAAAACCTACTATGAAAAACGTTCTTTTGGACATCTCCTGGTCAACTTCAACCGCATTTGGGTCATTCACGTCTCTCTCTACTGGTTCTATACTGCATACAACTCCCCCAAAGTATACCAGATCTCACTTCCTTTGAATAAAGTCTACAACTCCCCGGCATTGGCATGGTCTGTCACCGCACTCGGAGGTGCAGTTGCGACAATCATTATGATTGCAGCGACGCTCGCTGAGTTTTCGTATATCCCCACTACCTGGAATAATACTTCTCACCTCTCCCGCCGCTTGCTATTTTTGTTCATCACCCTCGCGCTGACATGCGGCCCAACCTTCTACATTGCCATTGCAGAAAATAGCTCTGGTGGGACCACGAGTTCACTCGCCCTCATTCTCGGTATCGTCCAGTTCTTCATCTCGGTTGTTGCTACACTCCTGTTCGCGACTATGCCGTCTGGACGCATGTTTGGGGACAGAGTCGCTGGAAAGTCGCGGAAATACCTCGCCAGTCAAACGTTCACCGCTTCGTATCCTGGGTTGCACGCGAAAGCGCGCTTGGGCTCAATCGCGCTCTGGGCTCTTGTTTTCAGTTGCAAAGCCACAGAATCTTATTTCTTCCTCACGCTTTCTTTCCGTGATCCCATTGCAGTGATGGTAGGGATGAAGATTCAGGGTTGTACTGACAGGTACTTTGGCTCCAGTCTATGCACCAACCAAGCTGCGTACACGCTGGCCATCATGTACGTGATGGACTTAGTGCTGTTTTTCCTCGATACGTTCCTTTGGTACATCATTTGGAATACGGTGTTCAGTATCGCGCGGTCATTCATACTTGGCTTGTCGATATGGACGCCATGGAAGGATATCTACACTAGGCTACCAAAACGGATCTATGCGAAGCTACTTGCGACGAGGGATATGGAGGTCAAGTATAAACCGAAGGTCAGTTTCCGCAATCGTTACCTGAATGCACCTTAACGATGTTTTCATATAGGTGTTGGTTTCGCAGATTTGGAACGCAATTATCATTTCCATGTACCGCGAGCACCTGCTTTCTATTGAGCACGTGCAGAAGCTGTTGTACCACCAGGTTGACTCGGGGCACGATGGTAAACGCAGTCTCCGTGCGCCGCCGTTCTTCATCTCTCAGAGCGATAAGGGTTTCAAGGGCGAGTTCTTCCCTCCGGGCAGTGAGGCCGAGCGCCGCATCTCCTTCTTTGCGCAGTCGCTCACGACTGCTGTTCCGGAGCCGCTTCCTGTAGATGCTATGCCCGCATTCACGGTCTTGACGCCACATTACAGTGAGAAGGTCCGTGCTTCGTTTATCTTATCCGAAGTTGTCCCGACCAAACATTTTTTTAGATTCTCTTGTCGTTGAGGGAGATTATCCGCGAAGAAGATCAGAATACCCGTGTCACTCTGCTCGAATACCTGAAGCAGCTCCACCCCGTTGAATGGGACAACTTCGTCAAGGATACCAAGATTTTGGCTGAGGAATCTGCCATGTTCAACGGCACGAGTCCTTTCGGCACAGATGAGAAGGGCCAGTCAAAGATGGATGATCTGCCGTTCTACTGCATTGGCTTCAAGAGCGCTGCCCCCGAATTTACCCTGCGAACCCGTATTTGGGCTTCCCTGCGTGCGCAGACGCTTTACCGCACAGTCTCCGGTTTCATGAACTACGCGAAGGCGATCAAATTGCTCTACCGCGTGGAAAACCCTGAGGTCGTGCAGCAGTTTGGCGGCAACACGGACAAACTAGAACGCGAGCTGGAACGCATGGCCCGGCGCAAGTTCAAGTTCGTCGTCTCGATGCAGCGGTATTCCAAATTCAACAAGGAGGAGCACGAGAACGCTGAGTTCTTGCTGCGTGCATACCCAGATCTTCAGATTGCGTATCTGGATGAGGAGCCACCACGCAAGGAGGGTGGCGAATCGCGGTTGTTTTCTGCGCTTATCGATGGTCACTCTGAATTCATTCCTGAGACTGGCCGTCGTCGCCCCAACTTCCGCATTGAACTCCCCGGTAATCCTATTCTGGGTGACGGCAAGTCGGACAACCAGAATCATGCGATCGTCTTCTATCGTGGCGAATATCTGCAACTCATTGATGCTAACCAGGATAACTATCTGGAAGAATGTCTTAAGATCCGCAACATCTTGGGCGAATTTGAGGAGTACTCGGTGTCAACTCAGAGCCCGTACGCACAATATGGTCACAAAGAGTTCAAGACAAGCCCTGTAGCCATTGTCGGCGCTCGCGAGTACATCTTCTCGGAGAACATCGGTATTCTTGGTGATCTCGCCGCCGGCAAGGAGCAGACGTTCGGTACTCTGTCTGCTCGTGCTTGGGCATGGATAGGTGGAAAGCTTCACTATGGCCATCCTGATTTCCTGAACGCGCTCTACATGAACACTCGTGGTGGCGTGTCGAAGGCACAGAAGGGTTTGCACCTTAACGAGGATATCTATGCTGGCATGAACGCTTTTGGTCGCGGTGGTCGTATCAAGCACACCGAGTACTATCAGTGTGGTAAAGGTCGTGACCTTGGCTTCGGTACCATCCTCAACTTCCAGACGAAGATCGGTACTGGCATGGGAGAGCAGATGCTCAGTCGGGAGTACTATTACCTGGGCACGCAACTGCCTATCGACCGTTTCCTCACCTTTTACTACGGCCATCCTGGTTTCCACATCAACAATATGTTGGTCATCTTGGCCGTCCAGTGCTTCATTGTGACAAGTATGTCTTCTCTTACTACTAAGTGCGAGTTATAATTGATTGTGTTATAGTGGTGTTCTTGGGAACGTTGAACTCTTCTATCTCGGTGTGTCAGTATTCTTCCAGTGGCACTATTCTGCCTGGTATGGATGGCTGCTACAACTTGACACCCGTATTCGACTGGATTCACCGTTGCATCATCAGTATCTTCTTGGTGTTCATGATTGCCTTCCTGCCGCTGTTCATTCAGGGTATGCATGATTCGTTTATCTTCAGTGGGGTGCGGTTTTGACACTTTTACAGAACTGGTGGAACGTGGAACTGGTCGTGCCATTATTCGTCTTGGAAAGCAGTTCATGTCCCTCTCGCCTGTCTTTGAGGTATTCTCTACTCAGATCTACACGCATTCCATCATCAGCAACCTTACCTTTGGTGGTGCCCGATATATCGCGACAGGACGTGGATTTGCAACTACCCGTATCTCGTTCAGCATTCTATTCTCTCGTTTCGCCGGACCGAGCATTTACCTCGGCATGAGGACCTTGATCAGTCTTCTCTATGTCACTATGGCACTTTGGACGCCTTATCTGATTTACTTCTGGATCTCAATTCTTGCCCTTTGCGTTGCTCCTTTCTTGTTCAACCCGCATCAGTTCGCGTTCGCGGACTTTGTGATTGACTATCGGTCAATTGATTCTTTTGTTTTGTTTGCCTGCTTTGCTGATGAATGCGTTGTAGGGAATTCTTGAGATGGATGTCTCGGGGAAATTCGCGCTCGCATAACAACTCTTGGATCGGTTACTGTCGTCTGTCGCGGACTATGATTACGGGATACAAGAAGAAGAAGCTTGGTCTCCCTTCAGATAAAATGTCGGGTGATGTTCCACGCGCCGGTTGGAGAGCGGTCATCTTTTCCGAGGTCGTCTTCCCTATTGTGATGGCGGTGCTATTTACCATTGCCTATATCTTCGTCAAGTCCTTCCCCGATTCGACTGGCAATATTCCACCAAATCCTCTGATCCGAATCGCGATCATCGCCCTCGGTCCGATCGTATGGAATGCTGCAGTCCTCCTTATGCAGTTCATCATCTCCATCTTCCTTGGTCCGATGATGGACCCCACGTTCCCGAGATTTGGATCCATCATGGCATCTACCGCTCACGTCCTTGGTGTCATTGGTATGTTGGGCTTTTTTGAGTTTTTGGTAAGCGTTGTAGTATATCTACTATCTGGCAGTTCTGACATAGTCCGGTTTGACATTGAAGTGGTTCCTTGAGACATGGAATGCATCCCACGCAGTCCTTGGCATTATCGCAGTCATCGCTATTCAGCGTGCAGTTCACAAGGTTCTCATTGCTGTGTTCCTATCGCGTGAGTTCAAGCACGACGAGACGAATCGTGCGTGGTGGACGGGACGCTGGTATGGACGTGGTCTTGGCGCTCATGTCATGTCACAACCCGCCCGTGAATTCATTGTCAAGATCATCGAGCTATCGCTGTGGAGCTCTGACCTTCTCATCGGTCACTTCCTATTGTTCATGTTGACCCCACCCATTCTTTTCCCATACGCGGATCGTTTGCATGCGATGCTGCTTTGTGAGTTGTCTAACCCAACATTCTTCGTGTATTACTGATATCGCTACAGTCTGGTTGCGTCCCTCCAAGCAGATTCGCGCTCCCCTCTATTCTTTGAAACAGAAAAAACAACGCCGTTGGATAGTGAGTGTTTTCAAGTGTTAGCAGACGAGCAAAGGATGCTCATGCATGACCCCAGATCATCAAATATGGCACTGTTTATGTGATCGTCATCATCATATTTACAGCACTCATTGTCCTTCGTGAGTCGTTATTGCTACTTATCTGTTTCTTGTTTATTAATACTCTCCCTAGCCGCCGCCTTTCGCAACAGAATTCATTTCAACTGCACTCTATGCAATAATTTGTAATGAATTCATCTATCATCTATAACTCGCATTCTTTAGATTATCCACCATTACTTGTAGTCTTTTTCTGATCCTGTCGCGCGCTGGACATTCACATGAACGTTTGCCAATATGTCTAGTTTTGATGACGTTGTCAACCCGCCTCGTACTGCATGGACACAATTGGTGTAATGTACTACGGATACGAACTTTGATAAATCACATATTTGCGTTACATATACTTATGACGAAGGAAATCTTATACTTTTTTGCAATGCTGGCAATTTTGAATCGTTTCATGGAGACGAGTCGTATTGGACGTTGTCTAGGGACCGTAGGAAACGTGTCAGGCTGCGACATTCGATCGAGGACTATACTTCATATATATCATCATGCTCCTATACCATTTCCACAGATCTTGACAGTGGACGTATCATGTTAAATGAGAAATTTGGTGTTTTTGGATCCACGAATTCCAGACTTTTACACTGTCATTCAACCGAGAGTACTCTTCCCAACTGTGTCGTTGCCATACACTAAGCCACACAAAACCTGGTCGAGTAAGGAGCTGTGAAGGTGAAATGCCAACGGGATGTTAATAATGTGTGAAAATGAATCCGCATTTATAATACACCTAGAGTGGCCTATCCGCGTGCATCTGGTATACTTTGTTGAAGAAGCCCGCAATTAGCAGATCCAAAGTGACAGCTACAACATCCGTGCGATTAGCCATGAACTAAAATTACAGTAGTAGATGCACCTGCTGAGCACTATCACCGATAACGGCCGGTGGTGTCACGTGTGAGGTCTGTAGGTGTTGGTTTCCCAAGCCTCCATCCCAATGACCCCATGGCAGATCGCTGACTGGCGTTCCAACGAGATGAACAGGTGTCACATTTCAAGATGATTGTAGGTGTGGGTTTGCCAACCCCCCATCGCTTCCGTCAGAAGTGTGATCAGTCCCGCTTGGTTTGTATGGGTGACAGGATATCATGTCTGGATGCGGCTCGAGTACTGCAACTGCATTTGATGGATCTGCTCAGTTGTTGCCTAGAGATATACGGAGATGAAGCAGGGGCAGGAAACCATGGATGGTCGACGCCATGATAGTCGATAAGGAGACTTGTGAAACTTTGAAAGGCGGAACTGAGGTCAGTGAAAAGTAACCGATATAATAGTATGAACGTACTGTTTGCAACTGAGTGAGGGAAAACGAAGGGAACATTGAAGAACTGAGGAGTCAGCATCTGCGATCCTGCGATGCATGCCTTGTAGACAAGAGAGAACTGTAGGCGACACATCAGAATGTGTGTCCGTCCGCAGGTCGTACTATGCGTTTAGGTAATTGCATGTATCATCTCCTATGGGGTTTTTCCAAACGGAAAACAAGCAGGAATGTATAAAAAAACATTGATGCAGAAGTTCTGAAAATCACCTGTGATCATACTCGAGTAACTCCTGCGTTTTAGAATGGCCATTGTCCGATATAGTAGCGCAACTGATGAGGTCGGCAAGGATTTCTTACCACGGAGAATGTGTGTTGACGGCATGAGAGGACACCGTTTGATTCGATGACAATGAATTGGTGGGGCGACTTCCGACTCGGAGGCTATCAGCTGTTAGAACGGCAGTGTTTGATACACTGGAAGTAATTTACGCGATTTGTAGATCTGTGGGCTCGACAACGCTGGCACGTGGGTCCCCGCCATGTTGCTGGTTCCATGGGAGTGCGCCAAAGCGCCGGGTAAAATAGAGGAGTTTGACAATGACGCCACGAGCAGCTACTACCTACAACTTGTTAGAATCGGGGTAGTCGATGGATCATGCGATTCATCCATACCTCTGTATTCAGTTCATTTCACTGTGCACGAGCAGGGTAGGAGGTACTGGTCCAAGTTGGGGTAACGTCACGCAAATGGGAATTGCGTCTCCATTTAGTGTCCGCCCAAGATCGTCGGAATTGTAGGGGAACTTCAGGAGTGACATTTACTGGATGAACATCGTACACGCTAACGCCGTGCAGTGTTATCGAAGTTTACATCTGTTTCAAGCACAACCCTTCTTATCCACCTACCTTTCATTGGCTCAGACTCAGGGTCAGGCTCCCTGCACACTATGCTCAAGTCAGCACCCCGAACGACTCTATCATACATCAACGTACCCATCCATTTCACTGCTGGCCAATTCCGCGGAGGATGCGTGCGTGCTGAGCTCGTCGAGATACAAAAAGCAGACCTTGGGCGAAAGTGATATCGGTGCCTTCTTCACTCGTTTCCATGTGGCTGACCATCATCATGCATGCAGGTATGCTCGCGTAGACAGACGCCCTCTCGACCCACCACCAGTGGTTCAACTCAGACTGTATCACATACACAATGAGGGTACTGAACATGAATCCGAACGAGAAGTTCAAGACTACGAGTGAGTTGTTACCACCCAGGGTTCCCCAATCCTGCTTCAATATCTATTATAGCAACATACAATGTCTTGGATTACTATGCAACGTCGACTTGTTTCCAGTGCCCACTCAACCCGATGACTCATCGGAGTCAGGCTCCCTGCCCCGTCTCCCGCGCCAACTTTCGCCAGTAGTGCAACCCATTCACCCCTCCAACAACTACCCACTACCTTCGATCTTGTCCACTGATCGATTTCCTCCCTCAACCAGTTCGAGTAGGATTCTCGTGTCAGATGCTAAGCTTCCCCTCCCTCCTAATGTCCATCCCGATTCATTCCAAATTTCCGAAAACCTGAAATGCACTGCTGCACTCTCGGGTGCCACTTTCGTGCAGCCAGCTTGTATAGACTATGAAGGCAAGAAGGCTCTTGTCTTTCCATTTTCTGTACGTCTTTCATCATGGTCGAAGGCTTACTCTCACATGACACGTGCACCTATGCAGGACCTTGCGGTAAAAATTGAAGGCGACTTCTTCCTCCGCTATCGTATTTTCGATCTCTTTGCGCGCACTGCAAGTCTAGCAGATATACCAGTGCAGGCTGAGTGCCACGGCGGTCCATTCCGCATATATTCAACCAAGGAATTTCCTGGTTTACAACCTTCGACAGAGTTGTCCAAGGTAAATTGGAACCCTTTTAAAACAAATTTTGATTGAGTTTGTCGGATTTCTAGCAACTCTCCAGATATGGTGTACGACTCAATACCCGCGAGACGGAGCGCAAGCGCAAGAAAAAGGCTTCCGAAAGTAGCGCCATCCCAACTCGAGCAAGCAAACGCAAAGCCACAAGGATTCTGCGGAGCGAGAGCGAGTGTGATTGAGTTTGCTGTAATTACGGATCAGGACGACTACGTTCAACGGACTTGGCATTTTCATTTGGTTTTCTCCCGCGAAAATTTTATTATATCTTGCAGTAGCATATATGCACACACGGATGTAACATATATATACTGTTTTGCTCATGACTTGGTTGGTTCTGTTGGTGAGGTCTACTGTCTATACCGACGGAAGATCTGAGCCACTGCGGAGGCGAACTGGTGAGTCCAATCAGACGACAAGGAGAAATTAGCTCACTCTTCGCATCAGCGTCATCGTTTGACATGCCATCAAACGTTCCCTCTTCAAGTTCATAGGGGTACCAATCATCGTGACCGTATTCTTTAGCAATCCAATCATCAGTCGACATGCCAGCTTCAGCTGCTCTCGCTTCAATTTCCTGATTTATCCATTTCTCGTCCTGTTCGTCGTACCCCCATCCATCATCACAGTCGCATTCGCATGTAGTGGTGATTTCGTAATCTTGTTCGCAAACTTCAAGTTGAGATTGCCCAGCTGTGCCCCTTTCGGTGGCCCTGACAGGCACCGTCTTCGCTTCCTGCAGGGGTTCCTTTCCTCTTGGCGTTGGTTCGGCTGCGTTGGCACCTGCATCGCCATCGGATGGAGCTTTGGGAAGTAGCTCGTCTCCCACTTTGTCTGGAACATCTTTCTCGACCGACTGCAGTCGGGAGATCTGTAAATCCATATTTAAATCAATATTTTCGACCGAGAAATATTTCCTCACTTTCACTTCCAATTTTTCAGGCTGTTCCTCAGGCGTACTATTGGCCTGAGCGGGAACTGGGGTAGAATCTTCTGAACTGTAGAGGGGAATACCCCGCTTCGTACCAGCAGACCTTACCTTGTATGGCGGCTGACCAGATGAAATGCACGTTATTATGGGGTGGGTTCAAAGCAAGAGTGATATACTTACCCTCGCGGTTGTACTCTTCGAAGTCGTGCTCTTGGGCATAGTGGTCAGTGGTACTGCGTGAATGGTAGGTTTCAGTCGAGTTTCAGAATATGTCACAAGTACTGAATTGCGTCATATATACCCCTAAGAATCATCGTTATACGGAATATAGTGTAGGTATGCATATGCTACATGGGTAGTTGTCTAGATGTGCGGAATGAAAGGTATGAATGAGTAGCTATAGGATATCAATGTGAGAACACCTCGTAATGTCCCTTATATCAAATAAGACTTTGGCACTGGGGGCACACAAAAACGGGAGAGCTTTTCCTCTTCGGGGGAATAGCTGCTTCAATGTCCACCTTATCCTTCCAGTCAGTAGGTAAAGAACCGTCAAGCAAGCTGCGATAGATCAGTTGGCGGGCCGCCACGACCGCTTTCACATTCCCGACGACGCCCCCCGCTTGCACGCCTTTCACAATCTGTTGCTGAGCCGCCTTCACAAGCTCTTCCGGCAATTCCTCAAGTGGATCTGAGATCGAAGATTCAGGTCCCTTTCTCCTTTTACGGCATGGTCGTGAGCCGACTAAGTCTTCGATAGATAGCTGTTCATCTGTATCAGGCCAACTTTCGATAAACTTTCGGGCCCTGGCAGCTGCATCTAATCTTTGTGTCGGTCTTTGCAGACATTCTTGATGGTAGGCTGCACAGCAGGTTGGACGCGGGCAGAAATGCATTACTGGGTCTCGATCGGGATTGTAAGATACACCGCAGCAACAAGCAGTACGTGTAATATTCGGCTGTTGAAGGGATGAAAATTATCACTTTCACGTCGAAGGTACACTCACGAGAATTTTCCGAGCGCGGTATTCCAAGTCGAATCGACAGAAGAAATCATCAGAGTCGAACACCTCTTGGTCGATAGAACGTTCATCATATCTCATGACAGCTGCATGATCTACACGGACAGAGTTCAAATTGATAATGTAGCACGAGAAATAGGAATTTACCACAGAAACTTGCTGTAGATACATAATCATAGTAATCTGACATGATCCGTTCATATTGGCCACAGCCACTGACATCACTTTGATACTTCAGAAATTATTCACAGATGTCAATTCTCTGTGCACTCACAAAGACTTGATTACAGAGTTGACTTCCTGAGGCGACCAGTACCACTGTACGAGAACCCATACCTGCGTCATGGCTGAGCGAAGATAATACCAGAGTCAGTGGCAAGACGTACATCTTCGTCGTTTCTTGCCCTAATTTCTTTGATTCTACCAATCCAATACGCAGTTGGATGGTGTAATTTGTCCGGAAGCACCCCTTCCGGTAGGATAAATGCGCTGTTGAGGGTCAGCATTCACTACGTCTTGCTATAAAGTCAGACACGAACGTTTCCCCGATAGAAAATCGATGCTGGTTCCCCTCTTCATCAGCAACTAAAATCCAACAGTTACCACCATCAAGCTGGAAAAGAAAGCGAAGATGTCATACCTATAAACGAAGCAAAATCTGGCATTGTTTTCCATTCGCTGTCGGCGGGTATGCCGATTGTATACTTTGGTTTTGATACCTTTTTACGCGTAAAAAGTGACTTCTTCTTACGCCGAGACATGTTGAAAAGTGAAGTTAGAGACGACAGTTTAATTTTCAGCACTCAATGTCCCTTGAGGTTGTCCGAGTCACCTGTAAGACGCGAAGAAACCTGGAGAAACGCGTCTGTGGCACCATTGTCAAGTTGATGATGTAATCATTCCATGTAAAGCGATTCGGTGTTAATGCGTTGTACCCTTGCGCACAGTGGCACTTTGCACGAGTGCACTGATTTTTTTGTTCTGAGATATTGCAGACCATGGTCTTCTATTTTACATCTTGCATGATTAGGTATGTCTTCATATATGCTCAAAGAGTCACATACTGATGTCGTGTTTAGTTCGGTTGTCGTTTTTCTTTATCCTGGCTATGCATCCTACAAGACCCTTTCCCAGAGACCAGCCTCTGAGGAGGAGTTGGAGCGATGGCTGATGTATTGGTCGGTACTGGGATGTATCGTCGGCGTCGAGTACGCTGCAGAGTGGCTTATTTCATGGTCAGTCGGTTTACATCGATGGTATCAGTGTCAAGGTCCTGATACACCCCTTGCGCGTGTAAATAGGGTACCATTCTACTACCTCGTGAAGACCATATTTCTTCTCTATCTAGCACTCCCGCAAACACGCGGCTCATCCTACCTCTACATCAACCATCTTGAACCATTCTTCCAGGCTCATGAATCCCAGATCGATGCGACGCTCGCATCTTTCAAAATTCGCATTTATGCCTTCATCCAGCAAAAGTTTCGTATTTTATGGGATGCACTCGCTGCGGCAATCGGTCAACAGCAACAGGCCCAATTTGCTCCCGCAGGCGGGGTGACAGACACCGGTGTACCCCCAACTTTGGCTGACCCTGCATCAGGGCCCGCTCGGCTTGCCATGGGGCTCTGGCACTCGTATGGCCCTACGATCCTCGCTTCTGGCACAGCACTGCTGCGTCAGGGTGCTGCGGCAGCGGGAACATCTGCTGACCAAGCCTGGAATACTCCCGCAAACACCTTCACAAGGCGTTCTGACGCAGGTCATCAGGGCTCCTTGAAAGATCGCAGGCGCGAGCTTGAAGCTGAGCTTGCGTTCATCAATTCGGCAGAGCGTCCTGCTGTCTTGACTCCTCCTGCTTCAGGCTCCATCCAGCCACCTTCCCGTGCATCTTCGGACTTTGAGTTGCGGGAGCGTGGGTCCAGCTTTGTTGGGCGATTTGAGGAAGTAGACGTCCCCAGCGATGCAGAGGGATATGACGTTGATGGTGACTCTGGTCGGGAGGGTCGTGACAGGCCTGAGGCGAGGAAAGCTGCCAGCTGGTTTGGCTGGGGAGGTGCGGCGCCAAGCAAGGGAGGAAAGTCGGATTAGTTGAAGGCTTGATCTGGGGATCTGTATCATGGTGATGATAGTTGTATTTACATTTGGACGAGATGTACATAACTCGGTACATACTCGGTAATTTCCCGATCATGGCTGTATTCTTCCATGTGCAATCTGTAACATTGTCGTATTTATTTCTCCGGTCTGCTGCAACGCGGCTGCCATGCAAGAGATGAACGTTTGAAGCACGTACATAAATCGCCGTAAAAAAAACACCAACGTGATAGACAATGTTCTAGTCCGCACCACACAATCTCAATCAGATTTGGACTGACTCTAGACCAAGGGCTCTGAGAACGTAAATTGAGTAAGTAACTTCTCCTTTTCTCCGGGTGACAGTGGAACAAGCCGAGGAAAGCATCTTGAGGTCGCTCTAAGACCTGCAGGAGGCTGGCAATGAGCCTTAAAATATATGAACACATATCGTAACTGTACAACTTCTTATCAAGCATATACTTAGATCGCAACTTGAGGCGGAATTGCCGCAGTGGCAGTGGCAGCAACAAACCGACCCTAGTAGGTCCCCGTCGCACCCTGAATGCGGATGAGCATAGTGCACAAAATACTTACATACGACGTTACACCTTTTGGACGATAGTCTCAGTATTACTATCCGGTGGCGAAAACGTGTACGGTAAGCTTATCATTTGCGCGCCATGCGGCTGACACGGAGCTGGATTCTAAAAAAGCCGACAACCTGACGTTGAAAAAAATCAAGGTGAGTGTTGCTATGTCTATGAGAAGGTTCAAAAGACAAAATGACCTTTGAATAATAGAATCGTCCTTGAAATCGCCATAGAAATGTTACGGTGGTTGCAAGTTTCAAGAACACATTACAACCAATTTCGGAGTGCATCTGTACATGATACTGTCATCCCAGCTTTGACGCATCTGGGGAGGCGCACATGTGGGAGTATCTCGGAACAAGTCTCGGAAGATAAATGTGAGAGCGGAAGCAAAATTACGTAAAACATTCCATTTGTAGTTCTAAATGAAAAGTCTTAAAGTTAGGGACGACACAATGCAAGGCCCTTTGCCTCCTTTTCCTTTCTTCCTTTGCCCAGCTCTATGCGTCTCGGTGGCCTTAGATATTCACTCAGTCTAAAGTCATGCCTCAAGCATCCCGTGGAAATGCTCGTCAGCCTGACTCCAGAGATGTCCAAAAGGCCATGGACAAGGAGCAGAAGAGAAGCCGAGGCGCTATGTCATGCGCCGAGTGTAGAAGGTGGTGCTCCATTTGTGATCAGTTTCCTCCTCTCATCTTTTGCCGCTAGACTCAAACTGAAATGTGACAAAACTATACCCTGCTCTTCATGCAGACGCAGAGGCTGCTCCGCCATCTGTCCTAATGGTATGTTCACGTGTTCATCTGCTGTAAGATGCCCTCTTATCAAGACCACGGGCGCTAGGTTCCCTCACGACTGGTCAGGGAACTCGGTAAGTCTCCTACGAGTCATGTAGGTGGCTGAAGACTTCATGTCAATGTTGTTCCTCGTTTCAGGTTCGTGCTAGCAGATACAGAAAAATTGCATCAGAAGATCGCACAAATGAGTGACAGGATTCGTCAACTTGAAGATGCACTTTCTATTTCACAAACCAGTCCTGGCGAACAGCATCCTCTTCTGCATAGAAATCTTCTCGACATCAAATCGATCATAGATTTGCATGCTGCTATAGATGAGGAAACGGCAGGCAAATCCAAGCATGAAGTCGATGATGACTCGCAATACATCGAATCTTTTGGGACGCTCGCCATACGGGACGATGGAGCTGCAACTTTCTATGGTCCATCCGCCGGGTCGGAGGTGAGCATTGCATTGGCAGCTTTCTTTACAACAGCTGATTGCATCACCATAATGTCTTTAGAGCCTGCTCATCGTATGTTATGAGGGTCCTCTCAACCATACCGCTAGGCTAATTATGTGCCACAGGGAGAGTCCGCCGTATCATCGACACCTGGTTTTAGTCCAGGAAATAGGACACAGCATACTGAACATCTGTCTCCCAGTGTCAAGCATCTGTCCAAGTCTTTCCCTCTGGCTCCAGTGTTTACTGATGAGGTTGATCTCAACTACCTCATTCAAAATCATTTACCTCCTTGGCATCGTGCTCGTCACTTGAGTGAGCTGTATCTCCAGCAAGCACCATGGTTCTTCGGAGCGGTAACAAAACGGCAACTCATGGAGGAGAACCTTCCTTTATGGTACGCAGAAGCATCAGATCTCATTCATCTGGGTTCCGTGGCGCCATCAGTAGCCTCGGGGAATGATGCTTTGAGTAAAGGTCCTCATGAACTCGCCTTGATGTTTGTGATATTCTGCTTTGGGGCACTGACGGATCACAGATTACCCCCTGCGCCAGACAACGAGGAAGCCGACATGTATTTCAAGCTTACGCGCGCTGCCCTAAACTTAGAGCCCGTACTTGACCGTCCACCATCAGTGGCAACCATTCAGACTCTGGCTTTACTCGCAATCTATCAGGGCCTTTGCAGTGGAGAAAACAGCATTGAGAGCACCTGGGGAATCTTTGGACTTGCAACAAAGTTAGCTCAGAGCGTAAGTGATATTGGTTTCCTAATTCCACTTCTTGACGCTGTGCTATATAGATTGGACTGCGTCAGTAATTCAATCATTTGTATCATCGGTCAAGTTAGCTTATTATCCACTGCCAGACCGTGATTGCGCCCGCTGGCAGCTACCTCCACAAGAGGTGCAAAAGCGCCGTGCGCTGTTCTGGGAGCTATTCATCACAGACGGGTGGCAGGTAAATCTTGTCCTTGTGATTCTGTGGGATGTTACTAATTAACTTTCACGCAGTCCTTGGCTACAGGTCGTCTTGCTACGTTTTATCTGCCTTTTGTAGACTGTGAACTACCTAACGATCCCGATTCCACGGTGGACGAAGACGGAACTGTTTTACAAAGCTGTAGGTCCTACTTTCTTCTCTTTCGTGTGTTGATCTCAACGATAATAACCTCAGTCCCGGCATGGAAGGCTCGCTTTGGTTTCCATTGCATATCCGCAATCATCCAACATGCACAAACGGCTAAGGTACCAAAGTATTCTGTTGTCATCGAGCTGGATCGCACGATTCGCGACATGGAGCTTCCAAAATACGCCCAGCGACCTCCCAGAGAGGGCGCTGAACTTGGAGAAGCGATGAAGCATTACATGCCCCGGAACTACCGACACCTGAGTAAGCGATTCCAGCAGTCTAACATCGAAGCAATTTTCAAGTTCGTTGCAGCTCTGCTATATCTTCATCGATGCTTTTTTGCGGAAGCTGTATCAAACAACCCCACAGACCCCATGAGCAGCCCATTCGCTCCATCGTTCCTTGCAGGGTACCGTAGTGCCTGTGAACTGATTAACGGTCTTCGCACGCAGTTCGACTTGTTCCCAGCACAAATCGCTCGCTTCTGGGTTTTATGGACCCATGCGTTTTCCTCATCCGTGAGCACACCCCGCTGGCATACCGTTCTGAATGCCATGTTGATACTCCAATATAATTAGGTGCTGCTGTCTTCTGTTGTTACGCATGCATCTGGAAGCGGTTCTCGGTCGAAGATCACTACTGCAGCTTTGACCGAGCTGCGACGCGCTGTCAGTCTTTTCAAAGAAGCATCTGTTTTTGGAGGTCGAGCTGGAAAATTCCTTGTACGTCAGCACTAGCACTGGTATACTGAACACCGGACAACGCATGCTGACGCCGATGCCTTCATAGCCTATCCTCGAGAGGCTGTTGCATAAAGCTGAGCAGGCATACAGTACTGCCACTCCTACCGTGACTCGACGAGATATATTCTCGAATACTGGTCCAACCAAGTCGAAGGATGAACTTTCGATTTTCAGTGGACAAATCAACAAGGTTGCCACGAAGGCCCCCGCACCACCGTCTTCAGGACGAACCAGCCATTCACCAGGAAACAGCTCCAATCTGAGTCAATCTTCCCCGGTGCAGGTAGAAGGCACTCCTCCGCAGGCATTCAGCAACATTCATCCATCGCTGCGCGAGCAGTGGAGCAGTTTCGAAGGAGATATCAATACTCAGCTTTACAACGCTCAACGAGACGAGTATTACACAGAAGATGATGATTTCATGCACGCATCTACTGAGGATGTACGCGGAATGACCAGTATACATGAGGGTACATACCACCAAGCCCAACCGGTCCAGCATCAACAGCATCCAGGTGCACAGCCGCCACAGGGATACCGTCACCACTTTTCCGCCTCGTCGCATGGGTTTTCTCAACCGGTCGAGGCACAGAAGTCTTTCCAAGGCGAGAATCAGCGCCGGGAACCTGTGTACGCGTCTGGTAGTCAAGGACAACGCTATCAGCATGAGCCGCAGTACGCTCAGGCGCTGCCACAATCTCACCATCACCAGCCCGACAACACTCAATACCATGCGGAGCCTCCTCAGCAACATCCTCAGCAACATCCTCAGCAACATCCTCAACAACATTATCATCCTGACCCTCAGCCCCAGCCCCAGCCCCAGCCCCAGCAATACTATAGCCAGGAACAGCCTAGTCATCATATCCATGATCCATACCAGTCATCATCATCCTTCAGCACTGCAGATCCTTACGCATCTAGTGACTACAACGCAAGACCCTCCCAATCATATTGGGAATCTGCACAGCAGTCGTATCAGGCGCAGGAAAGCACTTCGTATTATCAGTCCTCGTACTATGAAAATCAGTACCAAATGTCCCAGCAACCCCAAGCTCCTACAGAATACCCATCGGTTTCCCAGCAGCATCTGCAAGAGACGTGGCAGTCATTCAATGTTTACGTCGGCTCGCCGCGTCGGCCGACGTAGAACTCCGCTCCTGTACTCTAGTATTTTCATTTGGCCACCTAGTATTCCTTTCGGTTTCTTGATATCCTCTAGCGCATTGTGTGTCATTACTGCTCAAATGTTGTATATAAACTATACGTCTTTCGTAGGTCGTAGACCTAAAGCCCTTGGCATAGGTACTTCCCCCTTGTAACTTGCGCTCTGCAAAGCTCCATTTCCGTTGGTACAGCGAGAATTGAAGCCAATAAAATCCCAGAGCTATCGGCAAAACCAATGGAACCTATCTTGAACTCGCGCTCTTGCTTTATGACATCGGGATTGTGCGTCGAGGCTGGATCCGGTTGCTCTTGATTGATACAATAGAACACGTTGACGCTAGTAGTCATTCAATCAGATCATCAACCTATATCTGGACAAAAATAAGACACACTATGCCAAACCACCGCATACGCCTTCAATACTGATGAGTATGAAAACCAGGAATATACTTCCTGCCTCACGATCTTCTGGAAGTAGCCCGACAGCGGATTCAAATACTAGCAGAAGCAGTATTGCGAACTGGATGATAGCCGGAGCAGGAAGGAGATGGGCCGGAAGGGTTTTCAAGCCCAGAGATATGCTTGAGCGAGAGAAAAAGACCGTGGTTTGGTAGACTAGCTATGAATGGATCGTTATCAAAAATGTATTTCAGGATCACGGCGAATTATCATGCAAACCTGCCAAAGTGGATAGTAGTCGCGGGTAGAATGAATGATCTTGCTGAGGAGGCCGTGTGACGGAACGGGAAATAATAAAGTCGGTGCGACACCCTGTATATGTTCAGAAAGACTATAAGTGCAAAGATAGCCATGACGTACCTGGTTGATAGTATACTCAAGCTAGGTTGTGCAGGTCAGAAGGCATGCTCCGTGTCTAAGAAACATCGACTACTTACGGTATAAACACAAACTGGTAGTAAATTATTAGACACATAAGAATCACGAGTAATAAAGATTGCTCACATAGTGGAAGCATATACTTCAATAACATCGGTTTGACTAGACGCCATTTATCCGCGGCTGATAAGCGGACGGTAACCTTGGGCTCCACACGAGATTCTACATCATCTTGAGCAGACAAATCATCATCAATTTCAGTCTCAAGATCGTCAGCGGGGACCAGCGTGTATGACGTAGAGGATGACTGGTGCATGAATGCTGCTGGACGGGGGAGCAGGAAAAAGTATGCCAGAGGAAGGACGAATGGAAGAACCTGTGATGCAATATGAGCGATTGTTTTGGCTGCTATGCCCATATTGTTACCGCTGAGATGCCAACACCAGTACTGACACCCAGGCCCCTGAGTTCCCACCACATAAATGCTCCGACAATACCTGCAGCTCCTGTACCTGAGGCGAAGTATCTGTCAAGTGGAATCAACATGAAATAGCTCGAAGGGTGAGACAATGCGGACCCAACGCTTCGACCTCCTACCGAACGGCTGTATGTTGTCGAAAGTTGCAAAAAGGTCATTTCTCCCAGACCTATAGTTTGTCGTTCACGTGAGAAACACTGGTGGGTGTGCATGATGAATGTGTAAACTCACCCGACGAAAACGACGCGAGACATATTCCCAGCAGCCTCGAATACAGGCTTTCATGGAAGGCAACGACCTGTGGGTAATATGAATTGTGATTTCAAAGAAAGTCTGTTGTCAGATTACCAGCATGCCTATGAAGCTTAGCGTGCAGCAGGCGACAATGCGTCGAGCATAACGTATGCGACCTTTGAGAAAGTACGGCCACCCGAGCTTCACAATTAAGGCCGGAGCGATATTACAAAAGGCAATGATGCCCTTAGGTGTCGACGGAGGGACGAGGTCGAGTGCAGCCGAAAGTATGATGACGTAGAGTACTTCATGATGATCAGAGCAGCCATTTGAAAAAACAAAAATGGCACACCGTTATTTATGAGTCCAAAGAGAAAGAAAGAAAATCCAAGCTTCAAGGACAATCGTTTCTTGCCTGCCGAACAAGCCAAATCAGTAAAGTTTGAAACTCCATTAAAAATGGCGTCATGGTACAAGGTAAGTACTAATTCTAGCTCAGCGCGGCGTCTACTTCACGGTTTGGAAAGCTTTGCTACAATCAACACAACACTTGCCATGCATATCGAACACTGACCTGTGCTTGGTATAACAAAATGTCCTTCGGTATGAAGAGCGGCTGTGCTGTGGGGTTCGACAGACATCTCCGAGAGAGCACCGGCTTGCCAGTGGATATCGTGGGCACGAAGAGAGTTCTGGCGTATAGACTGGAGTTCCAGATCACCTTAATAAGGCTCAAATGTATCAATATCACGATGAAACACTGCAGCTGTGCGCCTGGGATAATAGCTGGTCAAGAATAAAGGTGCAACATGCAAAACACGATGCATGATAACCTCGCTGCCCGGATCTCAGCTAACCCCTAAAGAGGGGGTCGGTAACTTGGGGGCTCATCGACACAATTACACTAGTTAGGAGGCCCCGGGCCCCACGGTAACGACTCCACCCCGAAAGACACTTTTATGCAGATATGTCTTCGTGCTGCCGTTAAAAACACCCAGCTCTGAACAGATATATCCTCGCTATTAGTCCTTGCGTAAATCTGTCTGTGGGAATTTTTTTGCCATCACCGGCACCAGTCAAGCTTAACAGTTTCAAACATATTTTTCTAATTTATATCATAGTGTCTTCAATGCCCGAGCAGGGTTCGCTGCGGCTACCGCACTCAGTACTCAGCAACGAACTACTTGCATGTCCGAGTCGCGTCGTCAACCGCATTGCACCAAGGCAAGAGCGGAAACACGACTTACTGTAGCTTGGCGGGTCACGTCCCCTCACTGTCAGGCCCGACACAGACCAATTTGGGCTACCATGCCGGTAAGCCACGGGGTTATTAGAAAACTACCCATACTCACACCCCAAAGTCCTACTTCTTCTATGCATATAAAGCTAGGGCAGCAAAGATTCCTGTCGCAGAAGATGGGACAGACACCATCATCACTGACAACTGGCATAGACACTGTCAACTTGAAAGCAGCAACAACAGCGAGGATGAAGGAGAGCCGCATTATCTGTGAGATGTGTGCGGTAGGAAAACAGCTTGCTTTATGTCCTGAATAATGTTCTGCTCGCCCAAACAACCTCTTCAGAACATATGATATTTGTATTGCCAGCAGACCTCAGGTTTGATTCGCTCTATCTTTGACATTATCTGAGCGGCAGACACTAGGAAATGCTGGTAATATGTAATTCCAACCCGTTGTGGCATATAGCCTGGGATAGGTGATGACGATGATCCCTGGAGATGGATACTAACAGAAATCCAGAGTCTCGTTATGCATGGGAGAACGCTAAACTGGATACCAGGAGATCAGCAGCTGGCTTGGGAGATCTCGAAAGACCCAGGTATACTTGTATTTTCAGAACGCACACTATGCAGTATCCTATCGTGCCAGACCCCCGCGTCATTGATCAGCAAAATTTTAGCCCTGAAATGCATCATATGTGTCTCTGTACGTGGGCTGACGTTGGTTCCCCATTACAGGTACAGACGTGGCACTAGACACAATTTACGTGAAGGAATGCTGTGCTATCTCTTCATTTAGATGAATTGTTGTGAGGACAGAGCGCTGGTGCACTAATGCTGAGTCCCCTGCATCATGCCATGAACGTCAGAAACTCAGAAGTTACAGATCACTGTCTTTGATATCCACACATGGTCAACTAATGCCTGATATCTTGACTTTTGACGCATGAGATCAATTTCCATCCTCAAGGACTCCACCTGCAACTG
The DNA here is from genome assembly GCF_016647745.1 of Suillus plorans. Taxonomy (NCBI): domain Eukaryota; kingdom Fungi; phylum Basidiomycota; class Agaricomycetes; order Boletales; family Suillaceae; genus Suillus; species Suillus plorans. The sequence continues at coordinate 181,482 of NW_024537445.1, read as the reverse complement.
CCATTACTTTTCAATTATCGAACTTGTCGGTAGATCTTGTGGTGCGTCACGTTTTATGCCATTCCCAGTCAAGCTTGTTCGAGACATATTCTCCTAATTTAATGTCCTTAGTGCTCGAACAGTGTCTGTTCACTGTGACAGCCGAGCACTGAGCAACGAACTACTTACATGTCCCAGCTGTATCATCGACCACACTGCACCAAGGCAAGAGCGGAAACTCACTATAGTTCGGCGGGTCAATTACGGACACACATAAATTCGACCTACCACACCGGTAAGCCACGGGGTTAGATGAAAACTACTCATGCTCACATCCCAGGGGTTAAGTTCGATTGGCTGGCAATCATAGGAAGGGCAGCAATCACCCACGTTGCAGTAGACGGGACAGTCACCGTCATCAACAACAACTGGTATAGACACTGCCAACTTGAAAGCAGCAACAATGGCGAGGATGAGGGAAAGACGCATTATCTGTGAGATGTGATATCTCATATGGGGTTCCAAAAACAAACCTAAAGGGTAAGGTAGGAAGACAGCTTGCGTTTATATCCTGAATAATGTTCTGTTCACCCGAAATACTTCTTCAGACAGATGTCATTTGGATTGCCAGCAGACCTCACGCTTGATTTTCTCATCCTCTTAGTTCCGGCCCGTTGATTCCTGGAGCTACTAGGCTAGGCTCAAGAATCTTACAGTGGACACTGATAGAAATTTAGGGTTTCATCATGCATGGGGAAACATGAAACTGGATACCGGGAGATCAGCAGTTGACTTCGAATATATCTATTCTAAAGGAGAGTGCTCTCAGGTGTACTTTTATTTTTGTAGCACATACTATGCAGTACTATATAATGCCGGACCCCAGTGGTCGGCAAAACCCCATTTAACCACGAACCACTGTAGGGTCATTATACGTGTCTGATATAGTTTCGCCATTCACTTTAATTGAGGGACCAACATGCTTGTGCAATTTTCAATTCCGCGCCTCGACGTGACCTTGTTTTGTGCACCATTTCTCACAAAGATCCCAGACCTGCTGCATGTACATCTATCATCACTTTTAACGTACATTCCAACTGCGCAGAAATTTTGTGTACGTACTCAAACCACCCCGTCAAAGCAAAACCTACAAGCTTCAACATTGCAACATCCAGCGGGTATGTCCCCACCAAAATGACCACAAAATATCACGGCTTGGAATACATCGGCTAGGATGCGTTTAATGTTATGTTTAATTTATCCTGACTCTGGGGTCATACATAGATTCTTGTCATGGCATCGTGCCATTCGTCAGACATGCATTTTCCCAATCCGATCTACGGTCTGCCAATATCCGTATGCGCAAGGTATAAAAAGCAAGCCTGATTCTTACTGCGTCCACTCCCCTCAGATTTATCAGATCCCGTATCATCCTGTACAGAAAATGCGTTTCTCAGACTCAATCCTCGCCGTTATGATTACTTTGACAGCATCCATGTCTGTCAGTGTCAGTGCATGTGTTGGCCCACACGCCATTTGCAAATCCGAGACGGATTGCTGCCCCGGCATTTATGGTTGTAACTATGAAACTGTGAGTATGGACCGTTTGTTTGATTCGACACCATGGCTCACCTTTGTAATACTCATAGCACACCTGCGAAATCATATAGTTGTAGCCAGAGTCACTGACGATCACAACGCTACGTTGGCATATCCCTGCCTTGATACCGTGCTTGATCGCATAATATATAGTTCGTTGCTGAGTCGATCGAGGTTCTGTGTAGGGTTGAACAATGTATACATTGTTTTCCAAGAAATTATTTGGCGCGTCAGTATGCTGGAGTGACATTGTAGTCGGTAGACAGTGATTGTACGCTTTGGCGTGTGTTGTTCCCCGCTTAGATGGGCATTAAAATTTAAAATACCCCCTGGCGTGAAGATAAACATCAAGTTTTGTCTCCAGATAAAATAGATCACCTGACGATCACCCAGTCACGAGCAGATCTCTCTGTTTGAGAATTGATTTGTGAAATAACGCTGGTAGAAACCTGCTGGGACTAGGACTGCACAACGTAAAAAACCTCTGGGTTGCTTGCTGATATATGTGAGACATACAAGGACCCTTCGATCGACTCTTCGACAATATATTGTGTTCACAGTAGCAACTCGTCCTTCGTTCGTTTCTCCAAATAGACACATCGTGTCTTTTCGTTGTTCTTACCCTCGACGACGCTGTGTACAGTTGACCGTGGGTAAAGGAATCCGTTCGAAAGTTGAGCACGGTTCGTGCCAGTATTAATCCTCGATACCATCGAATGTAGTTGCATACGCGAGTCGCAGAGGAAACTCTTCGACTCACTGTCCACGACGGACAGTTTGGATGGAACGCAAAGTTGATGCGGGGGATGTGGTCATGGCTCTCAAATATATTGAGGAGTTGAACTTTGACAAACTGACTGTGTCCGAAGGTCCTAAGGTAGTGTCTTTGATAGTCACGATGCCGATGATATTGTGCATGGTCACGGTGGCCGTGATAATAGGACTCGGAGGCAGCTGCCAGCACTGCACAGCATGACGTATGAATGCAATAGTACCCGAACCGGTTGGCCTCGCATCATGTCCTTGCGAAAACTTCGGTCGACCCAACAAACGGACATGGTGGAAAGGATAAGCGCGTCCATTATGCATCATGCGGAAGTTTATCATAGGACTGTCACGGCGCATTACCGTGACCAGCCTGTGACCACCAGTGCGCTGTACCGTGACAAGCACTTATACCTCTTCTCTGGAGTCTGGAGCACCCATAAATGCTGTACTTAGAACGGCACATCGAACTAGGCCAAAGACAGTAATCTGGATCCCTACTTCCTAGTGCTACCGTATCACAGGTGACCACACAAGTTATAATGGGGTCGGGTAACTCCTTCCGCGGGCGAAAGGGTTGAACCTGTCAGTCTGACCAATTGAACATCTGACAGAGTTTTCAGGTCATGGTTCTTGAAGCTTGACAAGAACGTACGGTATCTCTCAGGGCAAAATGCTAAGACTGACACCATCCGATCCCACACTTACTCCGCGTTAGTTATCATACGAGCACGGCTTTTCTCGGTGCACGGATGATATTCGTTCCGTCTTGCGTTTAAAAGAGATCATATGGGTGGTTTTTGGTCTCCTTCGATCCATTCAGAGGCACAATGCCAAGTCTTACGGTTCCACAAACTCCAAGATATGTCCCTGCCCAGCCTACTAAGGAAAAACGTGGGTGATATAGAAGTGACACCACTGTAAGATGCGTGCATCTAATGTACCTCTCATATCCAGTCCAATATGCAGATCTTGCCATCATCGACCTCTCCAAAGCAGCTACCGCAGAAGGCCGCGCAGAACTAGCGGTTGAACTACGAGAGGCCTTGACTACTCATGGGTTTTGCTATATTATCAACCACGGGTACACTCAAGCTCAGGTGAAATATGTATCAAGTATTGTTTCTCTCGCGTATTCTCACTTTCAAGTGCAGAATGAGAGGATGTTTGATATCGCAGATATTCCCATGTCCGGCGTACCTGAAGATGAAAAACGGGCGTACACAGGAGACAGCAAGAAGACAGGCATATTTCAAGGCTATAAACCAAGACAATACTGGGTAGACCGTTTGATGACCCCTGCCGTTTTCTACTGTTGATTCCTTATGAGCAGCACATCGATGCAGGCGTGCGTGACCAACACGAGCACTATAACTGTTCGTAGACAGTCCATATTGGCGGAGAGAATCTAATATCCTTGGCTAGGCAACCGCCACGTCTACAGCCTGATGCACCCACAAGCACTCAGACCGTTTCTTCCCGATATCGATGCCTTTGTGCGCCATAATCACCACAACATTCTTCATAACATTTGCAGGCACGTCTTCAGCCTTGACTTCAGAACTTGGATTTGACTGTGCTTCTCAGGCTTATGGCATTGAGCCTTGAACTTCCAGAAGATACGTTCGTTAAATTGCACGACTTTGATGCACCCGGAGTATCATATCGTACGACTTATTTCGTTTCTCGATGGCTTTCGGCACTCTGATATAGCCACTAGTGAGGTTTATGAAATAGTAAACATACGACAATATGATGCATGCCATTGTATCTTACTTTTTTTTCAAGTTTCCCTAGGTCAGAAGACGAGGAAGTTCAGACGAAAAATGTCTGGATGAAAGGACACACAGGTTACTCTACTCTTTGCCAAATGTTGCCTTGCTCATACCGTAGCAGACTTCGGAAGTATCACCCTACTTTGGAGTCAGCCTGTTGCTGCCTTACAGATCCAAACGAAGGAGGGCTGGCGCTGGGTCAAGCATATAGAGAACGCCTTGGTGTGTAGTTCTATCCCATAGCCCTTCTATCTGACATAAATGCTTTAGCTCATGAATATTGGTGATTCGATGGAGTTCCTCACAGGAGGATTCTACAAGGCAACCATCCATCGGGTTGTGCAACCCCCAATTGATCAACATGGCTACACTCGGCTAAGTATGATCTATTTCTCATTCCTAAATGACGATGTCAAGTTGGTACCACTCATGGACAGTCCAGTCCTTCAGAGGGTTGGGGTCAAGCGCAAGTGTGAAGATGATGTAGCTCCTACCATGAAGGCCTGGAGAGTTGCCAGAATTAGTGCATATGGTGCGAGCGATCTGCAGAAGGGCACAGAGCCTGGTATAGAGGAGGAGGTATTGAATGGCATTGTTGTCAAACATTACAACTAGGTACATCCGGAAATTAAATCTGCCTTCACTGGGCCTCTACTTGCGCCTTAGGGGCCCACATGGTGTTTCGAAGCTAGGATTTTTCTGACTGTGCATCAGTCAAGATGTGCGTGATGTGCCCTGATAATGAGGTGATCAGTTCCTCCCAAATTACTTACGGTCCGGATGGTCATAAGATCACTAGGCTTATAAGGCTAGATCAAATATACATCCTCCTTCGTTCTTGACCCTTTGTCCTTGATCACAATGCCCAGCCTCACCCTACCCTACGTACCACATTATGTTGCCGCACCTCCTAGCAAGGAAACTTGTCTGTGCTAAGTTATCTGCTTAACGTCGAACACTGAAGTGTGAATTGACAGTGGAGTATGCCGACCTTGGTATCATTGACATTTCGAAAGCCGACACTGAAGAAGGTCGAGCTGCGCTAGCGATCGAAGTAAGGGAGGCTCTCCTCAACCACGGTTTCTTCTATATCGTGAATCACGGGTATTCGCAAGACCAGGTGAGGCAATTCTTGCATGTTGTGTGGATCGTTGATATCACCTTGACGCAGACGGATCGCATATTTGACATCGCAGACCTACCCTTCTCGGCGGTCAGTGACAGCGAAAAGCAAATTTATGCTGGAACAATGAAACAAAGCGGGTCATACCAAGGATATAAGTTGCGACAGTACTGGGTGCGTGGTCGTCGTGTCTCGCTCAACATATGAGCGCTTGGCTTACTCAAGCCAATGGAATTCAGCATATTGGTGCTGGGATCCGTGACCAGCTTGAGCATTATAACAGTGAGCAGAATACATTTGTGTCTTTTCATTGACTCGCCTGATATACCCCTAGTCAATCGTGATGTGACCAAACGAGGACATCCGGAGACCCTCCGTCCTCTTCTCCCAGAAATAGAGGAGTTTAGCAAACACAATCATTTCAACGTGTTGCATCCCTTACTAAGGCACATATATATATCATTGTCGAGCCTGAGGATGAACACCTGATCACATTTCAATCAGGCTTATTGCACGCAGCCTCGAGCTACCCGAAGACACGCTAGTCAACATTCATGACTATGACGCCGTTGGCGAGACGTATGGTAACATACTTTTGAAAGATTCCAAATCGTCGCTGACTTATTCATCAGTTAGGTTCATGAAGTAGTGAGCGCTGCCTTCTTCATAGCCTTCACAAGTTTATGTAGTTCAGTTACCCACGGACAGAGGAAGAAGAAACCAAAACAAGGAATGTTTGGCTGAAGGGACACACAGGTCAGTGACCTTAATCATGAAACAAACACCTGTGCTCACCAGTGTCACCGCGAGACTTTGGAAGCATTACGATTCTGTGGAGTCAGCCCGTCGCTGGACTCCAAATTATGACCCCTGGAGGCGAATGGCGCTGGGTCCGTCATATCGAAAATGCACTTGTAGGCGGTCACGTTCTACGTCTCAATGCATCACATAATGAAATGATTGCAGGTCGTCAATGCAGGTGATGCGTTGGACTTCCTTACCGGCGGGTATTACAAGGGCACAATCCATCGTGTTGTAAAGCCTCCAGAGGATCAGGAGAACTACCCTCGCCTCGGAGTCTTTTACTTCGTTATGCCTAACGACGATGTCAAGTTGGTGCCGATGGCAGAAAGTCCAGTCCTGCAGAGAGTTGGAATTCAGAGGCGTTGCGTCGATAGCGAGGCACCAATGATGGAACAATGGAGGAAAGCGAGGACATCTGCCTATGGCCAATCAGAACTGGAGAATGGCAAGGAGAAAGGCGTGGAACAAGAAGTTCTCAATGGAGTGTTAGTTAAGCACTACAACTGAAGCTCGGAACTTCAGGATGTTCGCTCTCTCATTATCCTTGATCAATATGTCGTCAGCGATATATACAATATGAGAATACAGTGCAGCCATGCCCGCACTGCTTATTGGGTGCTGGAGAGCATATAGATTTCTAATGAACTGTATACGTACAGCATCTTGACCCTATCTGCGATTACGTAGCAGCCGAAGTGCAAGTTCTTCCTCGTCCTCAAGGCCATCGGAATCTGTTTTGGTTGAAGCTGAACGTTTACTCCGCTTGAGTGGCGGTAGCGACAACGCGTCCTGTACTTCATCTTCGGACGGCAGGTCAAATATGGGGGACATATACCCGTCCTCATTAGAGGGTGCAAGTTCCGCAATAGCTCCCCCATCATCGCGCTCAACCTGAAAAACACATTCTGAACAAGATCTCGCAACAAAGAGACACTGGACTTACACCTTTCTCACGATCCTTTCGCTTGCGTTTCTTTTCGCGTTTCTTCTCCTTGGCTTCCATTTTATCAACCACGTCTGCACCCTTCAGTTTGTCCTTCTCCCCTTCCACAAAGGCCTGGCCAGCTTCCTTCACCTCTTTCAGACCCCCTTTGTAGAATTCTGCAGGGTCCACCATTTCGTAAATTTCGTGAGGGTTCCCCTCGTCATCGAATATCAACTTGTGTCCCAATTGGCCATACTTGACAACTGCACGTTTCGTCTTGGACAGCTTGAGCTTCCTCTTCGACAGGTTGTCTATCTCCGGGTTCGCGTCGGTATCAGATAAGTCATGATTTGCGCGCTTGAGCGTGATGAAGTCTTCGTCGTCATCAACCGCGTCGCCATGATCAACCAATTTCGAATAGTGCGCAGAAAGAATATTTTGATTTTTGCGCTCAAACATTCGATCGTATTTCGTACGCACACCAGGCTGCAATACCCGAGTTAGGAGCAATAAAATGAACGAAATGTCACATACTTTAGTAGACATGGAAAGCTTTGAATCATCTTTAACCTCGGAGTCTGAGGCAAGAGCAGCATTAGTTAACGCATCGTCATCGGACGGCACAGAAGCTTCTTCAGAGTCATCCTCGTTATCAGAAGACCCTTGCTTAGCCTGCGCTTCGATTTCGGCCTGAATAGCTGCCACCGTTCGAGACGAGTTCTTCTGTTTCTTTACAAGTTCTCTGTTTAAAAACTTGATCTTTGGCGCGCCCGGCAGCCCAAGAGACTCGGCAAATTTCTCCACAGGAAGCTCGTCGACTTTGAATATCGATTTATCCTTGTAAAGGTGGACAGAACGGACATAGGAAACGAAAGCCTGAACCTCCAGATGAGCAACAAAGTTCACCCCGCAGACATGGAATAGAAACATACACGTTGCCCGAGATACTTGATCTCTGGCTCTTGAAAAGAGAGCTTCTGGAGTTGATTTTGTATATTCTGGGTTTTGCTAGGTCTAATCTTGATGTTGTCGATCTTGATACTTTTCTTCTCTAGTGCGGCTTTCATACCCTGTTCCTCGCTGGGCATGAGAAGTAGCAAGCCACTTCCGGAGCTCTCATAACGCGCCGTTCTTCCCACTCGATGAATGTAGGTGTCAGCGTCCTCTGGAGCATCGACCTGCACAACCCAATCGACCGAAGGAAAGTCCAAACCGCGTGCAGCTATGTCAGTGGCAAATAGTACTGCATGTTGGGAAGATGTAAATCGAGAGTACATCGTTAGTCTAGCAGATTGTTTCTGTTTCCCATGTAGATGTAGTAGCGGTATTCCAGGATGCATCTTGCAAAAAGTCTCGAAAACGAAGCGAACTTGCTTCCCAGTCGACAAGAAGACGAGGACCTTGGAATGTAGGTGAGTTTTGATGAATGACCATAGAACATCAAGCTTCTTGTCCAATGTACAGACGGAGTAGTACTGCGTGAGGGAGTTGGGAGTAGCTGATGAGCTGCCGGATCCATCCACGCCGATAGGGACAGGGTCTTTGAGACTCAAGCGAGCTAATTGCGACACGGACTGGGTTTGCGTAGCTGAGAAAAGTAGAGTTTGGCGTGATTTCGGAAGATGAGAGAGTAATGCGGATAATGTCTTGGCAAATCCCATGTCTAGTATGCGATCCGCTTCATCCAGAACTTTACAAGCATGGTTAATCCTTGGAAAGGGTGCGCGGTCCGGAACTTACTGAGAAGTTGCAAGTTATCACACTCGAATCCGAATGTCTGATCCATGTGCTGCAGCAGTCGACCTGGCGTAGCGACCAGAATATTCATTCGAGCAAGCCGGTCCCTCTCATCCTTTAGGTTTTTTCCGCCTATCACGAGCCCTGCAGAGAATGCGTGAAAAGCTCCAACGGAACGCAAGACGTCGAAAATTTGTACAGCCTTGGTGATGTAAATATCAAGTGACTGAAAAACCAAGGAATCCTAGGCAGGACGTACCAATTCACGCGTCGGTGATATTATCACCGCGCCTAGACCATCCTGGGGCCCCCATTTTCTTCTGTAAAGTATCTCCAGCGTTGGGATGAGAAAAGCGAGAGTTTTTCCGCTACCAGTGCGAGCAGCTGCAAGTACATCTTTGCCCTTCAAAGAAACTGGTATACTGGTTGCTTGGATTTCTGTCATTTTAACGAAGAACGACTTTTTGAGTCCTGAATATGGAACACGTCACGATCAGTCGCGTTCGGTGAGATTTATATCACACCTTTTTTCGAGAATTCAGAAATAGGAAGATCAGAAAAAGCTTGAAGACTGTCTTGCGGCTCCTGAGCCGCCCTTGAGATGAAGTCGCGTGCAACAATGCAGAGAGTTGAATAACTCACGAATTCCATCACTGCACGTTCCAAAGCTTCAATCTGCTGCTTCTCTGAGAGCCTTTTGGCTTTCGCCAGACGCAAACCGTGCTTCACATTCTTCTGTGGTTTTTTTGACTGCTTCAGTCTCGAGGGTCCTGCTTGATCTGCCATTTTGATGACGATCCAAAAATCAGAGTTATCTCGAAGTTGCAGGAGACTGAGGGGTTATGGCTAACGCGCTAACGGCTCACCAGCCTGAGCCCTCGGAGAACTTTCATCTCGGAGACATCTTGGATTTGTGCTTACGTCAGCAATTTTCGGATGGCCGCCAACAACCTGCAGTTGAGTGAAGATTGGACAGGACAACACTTCCTGAAATGAGGATGTTGGGCCCCAATGTGCTTACAAGAAAATGCGAGTAAGAAATCAAGAAAATTAGGAAATAAATTCAAGAACGCAATCAAATGAGATAAATCCTGGGACATGATGAACGAAGGGTTTAAATAAGTGCTGTGAGGAAGCTGTACATTTTGTATCCAATGTGAGTGTCCTAGCTATGAGATGGAGGGTCCAGATGCGAATGATCAATGCACGAGACAATGCTTGCGAGTGAGAAAAGAACGGCTAGTGTAAAGCAGAGTTCCGAAACTCCTGCTGAAACAGCCAAACCTAGATGTCGAGGAAGGCTCATACAGACGAGCACTTATACTCACCGATGATTTATAAGCTACAGTTGGCGGCACACCAGCTTGTTGCTCTTCCCTAACTGACCAAGGACTGGAGTAGAAGCAGAGGTTGCGATGGCTGTGATTGTAGCGCCGCTATTGGTTGTTCCGACAGGCACTGGAGGAGGCTTTCTTCTCTTGGGCGGTGCAGGCGCCGGCCTTCGAACCTTGTGGTTGACAGATGCAGTCGGAGGAATGTTCAAAGAACTAGACGAAGACGGTCTGGATTGTTGCGCGAAAACGCTCTTCTCTGGATGGAGTGTGACAGTACTAGTGACATCGTCAACAGAACTAGCTTTCTCTCGTTGTCTAGATGCAGTGGGGGTTGCAGCCGCTAGACTCGTTGTGCTGTCTGTGCTAGAACGCATGTATGCTGCTTTCACCGACCTTGGGGAGGGTAGCCGCGGAGATGTAGGTCCGTGTATGCTTTCAACACTTCTATGGTGCTTTATAACCTTCAGCTTCGAGCTCAGCGCCTTGGAAGCAGGGTCATGCTCCACGTCCGGCGAAGTTGGTGCTCGAGAAGACACAGTATCTTGCGTCGTGGACGCAATGATGTCGTGACTTGGGCTGTTGTGTCGAAAATCTCCTTGGCGGTTGAGTGCATCTTTATCGTGTGATGTCCTTCGCAGCTGCACACACCACTCCCCTCCGAGACATCGTTCAACCAAACGTTTCGTTGTGGGGTTGATGTCTCGGATATTTCCATTTTGAATAAGGGATTCAAGGGCAATAACAATCTGCGGACGTTTATATGGCACACCCCGCATTTGTGTCTTTGTGAGCAGTGGATGCATAACACGAAGATAGGTATGCCGAAGCTGTGAAGAATACATTCAGGAACGCTTCCGAGTGCAATACTGCAAGACTCACAGATTCACTCTCCTCATCAAGGTCGACCAGTTCGCGCAAGAAGACATCCACAAGGACACGTAGATCGTTTGTATAAAAATATTCTGACGTTGCTTTGTTGGTGAAAAGAATGTAAAGAAGCTTGAGCACCAGAAGTTGCATACACAGGTCTTCAGCGGATCGCGCTATTAAACAAACATCAGTCAGTGACTCGACGATGCCTTTAGTTACTCACAAGCACGATTGAGCATGAATATCATGTTTTCACCAAAAGTCTTGCTAGATCCGAGACGAGATATAAGAACGTTGAGCACTCGATTTTGCAATTCTGGCTCCTTGACTCCAGAATGTTGATTATTGCTTAAACAGGCTACCATGAACTGCTCATTCAATGCAACCTGACAACAAAATTAGGTGTAATCTTCACAGAAATTCGGCACTCTCACGATCAATTTGATTATGGAGTAATTCAGAGTTTCATCGGACATAAATCGAGTCTGCTCTACAAGCTCAAACAAATTATCGAGAAACTGATCGTTGAAAACATCTGCGCAGGGTTATTGGTCAAAAAGCAGATCATCATCGAAGTAACAGGATCACATACTCAGATCATGTAAAGACAGTTTCTGAACCCGGCACACTTCATAGAGTAGCCTCACGCCCAGACCCCTTAACTTTGCCTCTATAGGTATATGGCCAACCACCAAGCTGGAGCGTGAACCGGAACCATTTGATATGGAGGATGCCCCAAGATAGATGTCCTCTGTATCTAGGTTTATTTCCACCAAAACGTGATCCATGAGAAGCGGTATTAGGGGTTGCCAATGCTTATGGGAGCGAATGAAGTTCGATTGACGGCGACCGTGGAACAATAGTACGCTGTATAGAATGAGTTGTGAGTGAGGATTTGTTTTCTGTAAGACAGCTTCAGCACAGGACGAGTGATATGTGAAAGTTTTGCGCACAGACTTGACATCCTCGATGACCAACTCGCACATCCGTTCAGAGTGAAACACGAACAATTCGGAGTCAAGCAGAAGATTGCATGCATGTTCCAGCTGCATGGGACTTTGAAGGAACTGTTCTGGAAACAGACATAAAGCATTTGAACACATGAAGAGCGACTTGTGCGATCATGGCGAAGCTGACCGTGATAAGAGGCGCAGAGGGACACAAACCTCCTGAGTGCAGTGTCTAACATGGATAACGTGGCAGAGCCATCGCTCGGAACTCGAAGGACATCGTCAAGCTCTAGAAAATACAGATTGACAGCCCTCGATTGTAAGTTCGAGCCTTCTTCCATGTCCCAAGGAGACATTTAAAATATGTGATAGAACGCACCTGACCAAAACTGTTGTGCATTCTCTATAAGATAGACAATCCCGAAGTCATCTTCAGCAAGCATGTTGACCTTTGATTCGGATGTCTGTACAAGCATGATTCTAATCGCTGTGTGGGTGAAACACGAGGCGGGTAGGAATCACACTGGAATGTCCGATCAGATTTTTTTGGCAGCTTTGAAGGCCTAGATTTGGAAGGCGAAAATTGCAGATTCGGACGGCACCCACTGGTTCTTGGCAACAATCCCGGGCTGAGCGACTTATAGTGAACGGCGAACAGACAGTGAAAATCGTGGGCAACCGTTTAACCTTCACTGCCGTGGAGATCCCGTTTCGGGGTCTTCACGGTGACTCTAGGAGTCCTGCCCAGTAACCGTGTAAGGGGCAAAGTTAGTAAGCCATATGTAGACTATGTGTACGAAATTCTCAGTAACGACGATGCCTCTTCCCATCTCCATTATCCTCGCCAATGTAATTAATCACCTCAGCCTCACCTAGAATAGCGTGTGTTATCATTCCTTGTTCGACATGATCCGACTCGTCAAAATCAAAAGCATTTCCCTCCAGCACTTCGACTTCGTTAATGTTCTGAACTTCTTCGGTTTTCAGCACTTCGAGAGCTGCAAATTCGCCACCAATGACATCAGGCGAGATAATCTCTGAACCAGTACTAAGACCCGGAAGGTCATCACGAGGTTCGGTCGAGAGCGAAGGTGCCCACGCGAAGGATGCTTCAAGATTATGTGCAGTCTCAACGTTGCAACAGCAATGTCAGGGTTGTATCGGATCTAAGTTACATCTGGGAGTTCTATTATGTAAATTTTGCCGAGGATATCGATCGGCGCTAGCCAGTTTTGCCAACAACACTGCCGCCAAATAATTAAGTTCGACTCGGCTTGCGGAAAACGTCAAGTATACATTTTATGTACTAGTTATTGCATGCAAAATTGGAAAACAATAAACTACGTACTAGTTAGTCTAGCAGATAATCTAATCGGTACAGGAGACACCATAAGACCACAAAATCAACAGGGAAAATATTAGTGCCTATGATATAGACGATCTTTCCACTGCGATAACCAACCCGTAGGCTGCAGCGGCAGCGAATCCGCCAACAGCCATCGTACTGATCGCTCCCCAAATGTATCCCCAAATACTCCTCGCTGCCCCCGTAACTCGTGATTTGACGGCACCAAATATGAGAAGAACTATCCCAGTAATTATGCAAGAAATTTTTAATGCATCAAGTGCTTGAGCAAGGAAGAAATATGGGATAAGGGGGATGATGCCGCCAATGAGGTATGACATGCCGATAGTGAACGCGGACAGGTATAGTCTGCGAGTCGGAATGTCCTCTAAAGAAGTAAAAGGTAGCGACAATTAGAACCACATCAAACGAAAGAATTATGACAAGATGAACATACCTAGCCCCTCTCCAAATTTGAGTAAGAAGGCTGATAGCCCAGACTCGCTCTTCATCCCCAATGATGATTTCTCCGCATCGGCAGGTGCGGATGTACTTGCGTCAAACCCAGATTCATCCTCCGCCCTCCGCAGGCAATTCGTGACAGCCTGGGAGGTCGGTTCATCGACACCGACGGGACCCAGAACATCGTATACCTCTCTCTCCATTTCTCCAACGCAACTCCGCATCACCCGTGAGTACGTGTTTCGTCGCAAGAACCGGAAATGATCCCGTTCAGCCTTGGATGCAAGGAAACCACCTATTCCCATGGATATGGCACCAGCAATAATTTCTGCAAGGCCACCGACAACAACAATCCTTGAAGTCCCTAAGCCAGACAGACCAGCTGTCAGCGCGAAGGGAACAGTCAAGCCATCCGACAACCCAATGATACTATAGAAGGAATGTCAGTGACTTGTAAGGAAAACGCAGATAGAAGGCTGTGACTTGGAAGGGGAAAACTTACATGTCGCGGATAACATCAGGATCTATCAGCATTCTATCGTCTGCGTTCTTGAGCTCCTTGCAACAAACACCACCCTGGCGGCCAGATTTGTCGCATTTTTCGGAGAGTGGTGGACTTGAGCTTCTATTTGATTCCAGTGACCAGACTGGTTGTGGTTTGTTGTCAGACCCAGCATCTCTGCCAGGTAGGGGAACTGCAGTTGTGGTAGCACTGGTAGATCCCTGGTAAGTTGAGGTCATGGCTGGTTAATGGGTGGACGATGAATGCAGTAAAGAAAATATGGGAGCAAGGGAGCTTATATAGGAACATGACGGACACGAGGGAGCCAATGATCAGACATTAGAAAAAGGCTGTAATTGCACTGGACAGAGGCTGAAGTGATGATGGATGGAACGCGCCCCCGTTAGTTACCGGCGGCCAGGTTAGCCAATGAGATCGTGGCTATTTGACACTCACTTGCTTTGCGCCAGCACGACAGCAGCGCCTTGAACGGCCTGCATCATAACCATGGTGCAAAATCGAGGCTCCGACGGTAGCCGTGTCTTTGATCAACAGTTGCGCTGTACATCACGCAGAGAACGTTCCTAGTACTTACGACATTCAAGTATACCACACAATTTTAATCGGCAATCACATGCTACAATTACCGCGTGCATGAGTTGAAAACATCCCGCCAAATTACAATGCCAGGAATTGCCTTATTTGGAAGAACTCAATAATTGTGCCAAGTTATTTTAAGCTTGATTTCGACCAATCCCTAACATGGCATTTGTTCAGAACAGCCTCTGATTGGATGTTGTTCCGCGACTTGCGGTGTGCGACAAATTCACGCGATACACGTCGTCTTCACATGCAAGGCACTGTCCATTGCCTTTGACAAATTCCAAGTTTACCCTGGGTAGCTGCTGGTTTCATTTTTATCAGCCTCTTTCGATCAACCCGAGGATTTTGCTGCCAGGCCTAAATCTTATCCCTGGGATAAAAGTGTCGCTGAAAAAAATAGAGTAGATGTGCTACACCCACAACATGAGGGGACACGTACAACTGAGTTTTGTTTCTTTGTTGTTTTCAACATCTGCGTTGACTATGTTTTAGCGGCCAGCTCACAAATTGTCACCCCCTTAGCATCTCAACGGTCCGCAGTGGAATGTCTTTCCGTCCTTGTGCCAGAATTGATTTCGCGGATCTATATCGTAGGATTTTTTCTTCGATCTCGCGGAGAACGAATATTTGGGGTGCCAAGCGTGTATGTATGCCCCGCGCTCACAGAACTCGAAGCTATTAGTAGCACAGCTGTTCGCCGAAAGTTCACAGACAGCGAACTTGACTGAAATAAGATGAGTTTGCGGTCGGAACTTTCAGACTTCCAATCTAGCAAGATACTCACACATTTGACGCCTTCGAGGTCTTCTATGGCGCCTATGTGGATGCTGTGGAAAGAACACAGACAGACTCAGGGGTAAGAGGTCACGTTTGTACCAAGGATGGTTTCAAGAGTCGCGAACGTGTATGCTCTCCCGCATGACAACAGGGAAAACATCATTCACGAATTGTCGTGAACCTCTACCTCGGGTGACTTGACAAACGTGGAGACTTTCCTTGTGCACGACTACAGCCATCGTCATTCAAGTTATAACTGGTACTCAGCCAGTCAAATGGAGCCAAGCTGCTGAGTCATTAAGTAATTACGGTATGTACGCGTATAGTTTTCAGCCTTGATAGCCTGAATCCACCTTATCGCGCGTACTTACAAAGTCATCTCATCTTAGCGCATGGCACGTCTAAAACGACCGGCGGGAATGGCGGACTGATGGGGGTACGCACGATGGTCAGCTGAGTCAAATCGGGACGTCGGACGTCGGACGCGCAAGTGGTAACTCCGTGTGCCATCGCACATGTGCAGCACTAGCTGGCTGGTGATATCGATGAGAAGTACTAATGTTGATCAATCTGAAACCAGAACTGATAAGCTGAAGTTGAAGTTTCATTGGTTAACGGAATTGGAAGGTGGCGAAAATGACTATCAGGGAAGGTGATGTTCAATTGGTGTAAGCGAGGTGTTGACGATCACTCAAACAGTTAATGATACAAAGTTACCCGCACCCGTTCGTCACCTATCATCGTGTCATCACCATGTCATTGCTGGTCATTGCCGTGTCATCGCTATGTCACTACTACTTTGGTGAAACGCCGATCCAGGCGGTGACACTAACCTCCTTCCGGTTTCATGGTGTACATAAAGTACAACTTCCAAAGGACAAAAATTGGAAAAGAAGAAACATACTATACAGTGAATATCTGATACGCGACATGTGCAGCACTGATGTGACAGGAATGCTGATCTTAAATTGACGTCGCCTCCGAAGTGTAACAATATTGTACTGCTGAATCCTATCCGCTGGGTGCGTCGTGCGTACGACTAACATAAATATCTCTATCATATGCGCCAACATTTATTAATTCAGGGTAGAGAAAAGAGCCTGAGAGAACTCCTTGAAGGCAGTGGGAGCGGGGGTGGAGTGATGCGCTCATTCTTCCAACCGACACACGAACTGTGTTCTTTCTTGAAGCGTTACTATATAAATATACATTAGAACTCATGTTGCTTCCAGGGAAACATTCGAGTCAACTGGTGTGACTTGGGAAAGCTTTCTTTCGGAGCCGTTAGTACCCTTTTGACCGGCTTTCACGAACTTTTCCGCCGCTCCTTTTCGTTCAGTGGCTTTCCGAGTCGGTGAGGAGCTGCTGGCATCATAGTGCTGCTGCAAAGCGCCAGTCCCCGACTTAAGATATGTGGATGGATTGGCGCCTTGGTAGCAAACAGTCATCTGCTAAGAACTCGAATTTGAAGATGATTAGACTCGAACACTATCGCGAAACTTGTAGTGCTGCATCTGATCTGAAAAATTGTACATCGATAGTAGACTGGCCTCCGAGCTCGTCAGTAGCCTTCTTTTTGCCAGTGGAGCGTTCCTCTTGTAGGCTGCGCATGGCAACAACTGCCTGCGCCCCAAGATAATTTGATATACGCGAGACCCATCAACATCGCCATTGCCAGTGTTGGGTCCTTAGATGGGCTGATATGTCATTAATTGACAGAGCGCGAGACAATCAATTTCCTGTGAAAGACGTTCGGTAACAAGCACGATAAACTCATGAGCCAGAATTTGACAGCAAACAGCTTTATGCGGAGGATATGTAGGAAATGGCTAGTCTGTATGAAGTCTGTGCAAACCCCGCGCCAAAGTCTGGGGACATGTCTGTGATCGGAAAGTTCCGCGCGGTCAAGCATCTTTGCGACCACTACATCAGTCACCATCATGCATGACGTCATTTATGTCAACCGTCATGCTAATCTCGTCATCCTTGTCAGCTTGCCGTCACGGTTATAGTCACCTGGAGGGAGGACATGGGAGCTGTAGGGTGTGATCTGCAGAACAACGACATGGAATTGACAGGTGAGTAGGAATTGAGCAAATACTGAGGAAGTAGTGGACAGACAGGCAAGCGTGAGAGACTCGCAGGGATCATGAAGGTAAATATACTGATGGCAGGCAGGCGGGACGGAAGTTGGGCGGGATGATAGTGACATCGTGCGGCGGCTTTGACAGACTTCCCAGCACTTTCCGAATACTGACAAGACAGTGTATGCGAGTGCATTACACGTTTTTCGATGAGAGGTTGTTGTAGAGTGTGCGATAGCGTGGCGCCAGTCGACGAATACATGGCTGGACGTTAGCGCGGTTCAGCTTCTCTAAACGGCGAGCAAGATAGATGCTGGAATCCACGGTGAAGACATGGCTTTGCAATTTGGGGCTCGCATAGCCGCTGAATCGAGAGCAAGAGATGCGGTGATGACTGGAGTACGTAGAGCAATGACCACATCAGGACTGTGCAAGTGCTGAAACTCAGCAGCAAGTAAAGTGCCCCATGATATTGTGCAAGCGGGTTGGACAGGTGCCGTCAAAAGGTATGATTGCATTGACACTACGTTCTCTATTTGGAGCATCTGATTGTTTAGTACTAACTGCAACACCACGCAGAATAGGGGCGGACAAAGCAGACAAATGTTCTGCATAGCAAACCTCGGTGTAATAAAACCGTCGAGAATAAACTTTTAGTCTGGACGTAATACACGAGGCAGCAGTTGGGAAGGGGTTGAGCAGCCTCTTAGTGCTGCAACATGAGGCCTCTGACACGTCACGTGGCTTGCCGCTGGCAGGAAAATGACCCCACGGAGCAGAAAACGTACACCCTGTTTCGCCTACCTTTTTCCTCGAAATCCAACGGAACTGCACGATGCGCATCCACTGTTTGTTGCCCTCGATTTTTGTCCGCCACACGTCACTACGGCAACGCGCATTTATGGACTGGGACAGGTACGAGTGAACGAAGGGGAAACTCAATCAGATGACAAGTTAGCGGTGATGGTGTGGAAGAAGACCTTTCGATCAGTATCTCAACACTGGCCAGAACATTCCAGGAACGAATGTTCATACATCAAGAACTTTTCCGTGATTTCTGTGACGCCCTTGAGTATCAAATTCAGTTTGATGATTATAGAATGCTTACTATTCTCGAACGAAACGGTTCGTTACTCCTTTCAAAGGTCTCATTCGGGACTGGGGAACGACAGGAAAATTTGTCGAACACGGAGCCCAGCAACATGGGGAAAAGAGACTGCAAGTGTCGTAGGCCGAGAAACTTCAAACCATCATTTTTTGAATGCCGGCGGCACGTCATGTGATGCGACTGAATGTCTCATCAACTAGTGTTTCTACGAGCAGCTAGCCATAATAATGATTAGCTAGCACGTAGTGACCAGTCTCCGTTTGGTTGCACTGCATAGCTAGCAAACGCCGATGCCCGCCCTCATGTGGCACCCGTAACGATGCGAATTTATCGAGCGCCATGGACCCCTGAGGCACGCATCGGCATATAGGTGAAGCTACCCATTGCCAAGAGCCGGACTAGATCCATCTGGGTAGTATACACGGCGCTGAACTTTGAAGGCGAGATTCCTATTTTACGTGTAGTATGTGCTCTTGGCCCCCTCGGAGATATAACCCCGGGCTTTTCGGAGTCAGAATATCCCTTCGTCGTACACTACATAGGTTTGGCATAGCACGGTGACTAGTCTAGTGGCGGTACTCACTCTAGTGCAACTCTAGATGATTAATCTGATTGGCAACGCTCATCGCATTATGATTAATTTGATTCATTACCCCGGTCAACATTGTCGATTACAGACACACGCGATGCCAGGCAATCATGATATCCTTCCCGCGAGCCTATCAGCCCTACTCTTATTTCACAAAAGAATAAACAAATGAACTGAACAGCCTGAAGGGTAGCTAGACTGGTGACCAGCTGCCAACGGTTGGCCTCAAAGAGGGATTGACCAGTGCTCGACGTAGCGGAGTCAGAAATTAAGCGCGAAGGCTTACGCGCACGCTACGCCGGAATCTTACTGTTTCACAGCCCACTCTGATCTGCGTTGTCACCGGGGTAGGAGCTATCAGGCATTTTTGCATAGGCACTCGTGCGATTAGGAAGTTTATCCTCGACTCTCCAACATGCAGTGTAGATTGGCATGGATGTACGTATTCTTTACTAAGACTCCGCCCATATGTGTATTGACCTATGCTCCATCTGCTTCATTGATTACTGCAGCCTTGAAGCATATCCGCACAAAACGCGCTGATATTTCATATGTACCGAGCGGTGATGGTGAGTTTGCGACATCAAAACTTGATCCGCAGTTTGACACATGGCTCCAGTACATCGACAATTCAATATATGTTATGTTATAGCGCTTGGGACTTCGCAGCATTCCTTCAAAGTGTTGACTCGATCGATACCATTTTGTACTAAGTGTGGCGGTATCTGTCTTGGCGCGCTCAACTTGGATAGCGCTATACTCAACATGCGGCATCTTCGAATGGCTATCCACGTTGGTGTGGTATAAAGTGGACAACTGTGAAGCTGAAGCCCTCATCACTACCGGTCCAACAACTCCAGCCATGGTCAACACTACAACCACAGCGGGGCTCATCGGTGTTGTTCTTTTGGCTCGCCACGGCGACAGGACGGCATACTACCAAGACCCAGCTACATACAACTCTACCCAAGCATACATCACCCCTCTTGGAGAGGTGAGAACTCTGTTATAATACTGGATCTCGCTCACGAGTCTCTAGCAACAAGAATATGAACTCGGGAGCTTTCTTCGTAACACATATCTCAATTCAGATTCGCCGTCTTTCATCCAGAATATCAGTACTGATGTAGCAAACATCAATCAGCTGGCTGTCCGCGCAGACGCTGGTGGAGGAAATGTCATCCTTAACTCTGCGTATGCTCTACTTCAGGGTCTCTATCCATCCACAAAAAAGTCAGAGATAACTTTGGCGAATGGTACAACGGTCGTTCCTCCTCTTGGGGGATACCAGTATATTCCAGGCAAGTCAGTCAGAATTGCTCTTTTCTCCTCTAACTTATGTGCTACAGTGGAATCTTTGGAATTTTGGCAGAGTCCATCTCTCACAAGCTGGATGGATTGCGAGGTATGAAAATCTGCACCTTCAGGACGTCATTTCATAACTCCCGGCAACAGTATTTCCAATATCACCTGGACAGAATTTACGTCTCGTCTACATTCTTAAACATGTCCAGCACCGCCGCGCCCTTCTTGACCGCCTTGAAACCTTACTTGGGGGGTGTCAGTAACAACTTCACGAATATGGTATGTCACCTCATTATATTTGTAAAAGCTTTTCTAACAAAAATTTTCAGTGGAATGTAAGAGGCTCATTTGAACACCATCAGACTGAGCCCACATCGTCTCGCAGATATATGACCACGTCAATGTCCAGTACACATATAACAAGACATATTACGAAACCCTACCTCCCACCTTCCTCCAGCAAGCGCGCTATTACTCTGATTGGCTCCAACACAATGTCTTCACCGATTCCGTGCAAAATGGCATCGGCCAAAGTAGGTGTAGATTTGATGCTGAAAATGCATCCGACTAACGTTGCTGCAGTTTCCATTCGCACACTTCTACCCGAGGTCATCTGGGCCTTGGGTAACATGACAAAACCTTCTAACCAAGTCAAGATAAATATTCAGGAAATCGATTACAAGCCATTCATCAGTCTGTTTAACGTCACGAATGCCACCGTGACTGACCCCGAGATCGCTGGTACTGGTCAGTATTGTTTCATTAGTGTATGAATTCAGCACTGCAGACTGATACTAGTTCACAGTCAACTACGCCTCTGTCGTTGCTCTTGAGTTGTCGCAGAATTCGCAGGGTCAGCATGAGGTCAGCATGAAGTTCAAGAACGGTACTCAAGACAGCGAGTTCCGTCAACTCAAGATGTTCGGCAACACAAGCATCACGCTTGATAGTTTTATTCAACAACTCTTTGTGAGCTGCTCTTTACAGCGCGTATGTTTTCTCGCTCACGGCTTCGTTTAGTGGACTACAATCAACTCCACTAACAACTGGTGCTTCTCATGCAATCAGACTGTCTACCGCGGATGCTCTGTCTTCAACTACAGTAACGACCCGTTCTTATACGGCTATGGTACCGGTTATACGGGCTAGAAATCATGAAACCACGGATGCCTTTTGATTTCCGTAATGTAAAATGTCTAATTATTTTTACTAATGCACCGTTCTCCGGAACCTCATTTCAATGAGCGAGGGCATCTCAACTTCCAGCAAATAAGAACAGCGACATCGCAAATGCATTGCAATTTCCCTCGCCCTCGTCTTGGGTCATGCTTTGAAGGATGAATAACTCTTTACCCATGTGAGACTTACCTGCAATTTCCAGTACGGGTGGGTTTTTTGGGCTGGTACTACTGTGGGTTTGGACAACGTACCGCATGAAACCTAGGCTTGTGTGAAACCTTGGACCACACAGACGTATATCCTATAACCCTTGCACTCGATTACACACCGGAAGTCAGTTGGACCTGGCACCACTCCAAATCGACAATGTGTAGATATAGTCGGTGTCCTAGCTGGAAGGGATAATCATGGACGGAAAACAGATGAGTCAGGCGCTAGGGTTGCGTGGGTAACTCTTTGCCCCACCAAACTCCGCTGTCGTAGTATTGCACCATCCGGATCCAAGTGTCTGCTCGCATTCATGGCGACAGCAACTCCATAACTGAGGGATTTTGGTGGATATCGTTTGACTTCATATCCGCGGTGATTCTATGTCAGTCTGCCTTGGGAATCTATCTTGCTCTTGTCCGATATTTGAAATGTAGTCGCATGGTGATATCACACGCGGAGTGTTTTTGTGCGGTGACTCAACTTTTTATAGACATGAATGCAGGTGATGAAAACCCGAAGGTCGGCATGAAATGTCCCTCAGTAGTTGAGTAAGATATCACCCTGCATTTGTCACTGATCTTTCAGTATGGAGCGAGGGGCGCCGCCAGCCAAAAGTATGGAGACTGCAGTCGGCGTCGGCGGAGTTCTATATCTGCGGCTAATATGTCGGTCCACCTCTGGGACATCTTGCCCCCCGCCTGTCATGCGAACTATGATTGCATGATGTCGTCATTGCAAGCGTGCGGTCATTGGCCTTCGATAGACTCGATTGAATATGACGACAGAGAAGTACACTTCAACTGCAACGTCCTGTTTGCCTGCATGCTGCACTGCCCTTGAGGCTTGAGCGAATGGAGCGCATTCCACGTGGGAACTTGGGCTGTGAGATAGAAGTGCCTGTGCAATGCTCGATGCCATGTTACTGGTAGCCAGACAAAAAGGTTCCATGTTATCTTTCACCAATGGCAAGAAACATCTGTGCTTCGTTATGGTGCAGGCAATTAAGCTTGCTCCGCCGGCACAGCGCGCGAAAAGGGTTCACGCACGGAAGAAGATTTCTCGCGGCACTGGATTGTGCCAGTCTGGCGTTGGCGCGGCCGCCCGCGCTAGCCACCGGAAACGACAGCGGAGGCCACAAAGGAAGCAGGGTATTTCAAAGAAGAGAGGATTTGGAGAGCTGATAAGTGAGGGAGTTCCAGGGCTGGTCAGATGGTAACTTGTAGTGGAGACGTGGAACTGCCCGTCTTTTATAAGCTAGCTACTGCGGACCACAAATTCTTCAGGCATTTTACCTGGACCATTAATTTTGCCATGCTAAGTAGACGATAGAATCGAAGGACGTAAGATCGTAAGCCTAGGATATCACGACGTGCAGGGGAACGTGCCTTGACTTGGACGTTGTTTAATCTTCATGGAACTTTGGAAGTCTAAATTTTAACGCGTTTGTCACTCATCACATGACTCTTGTGACTCACTACCGATGCCCGGACGTTGGTTTCGGCCTCGCAGCTCTCCCTTGATCACGCCAACCTCACGCCATGTCAAAGTCGCCCAAGAAAAAGCGCGACACTTGCGCTGCCTTATATTCTGCTGGTATACAGTGTAGTATGCCGACTGTTGATGGTCCACTTTGGTGCCCGCGACACAATGAGGTTAGTTCCTCAAACACACAGTGGCGGTACTCTATGGGGTTAAGCCGGTGGTTTGAATCTCGTTCTAGGAACGACTGAAGCTTTATGCAAACTACAAGGCGCATCATGCACTGCTGAATACACTTGTCGATAACCCGGCGTGCAGCGATGTTACGACAATCCTGGGGTGCACCGCCCTTCCGCTCCTCAAGGAATGGAATGATTGCTTGAGGCTCAAGTATAATTTGTTGACCAGGTACATGCCTTTATGAGTGTTATTTCACTGTCATCCGCTGAGTGTCGGTGGAAGATGTATAGAAGCTCGAGTCTACTTCTCCGAGCGTTTTTTCGGGTGAGTAGGCATCTCCCGTATCATTTGACCTCATTGATCGCATTGCTTTTTTACCATGATAGCAATGACATGGTATGAGATTCTAGGCGGCATTTTGAACCTGATTTCACCTGCAGGATAATAGGACTTTGGTCACAAAGCCTTTTGGGAATCCCTCGTCAAGAAACGTGCTGAAGTCGAAAGATTCTTGTACTACGTCGAGACGCGGGCCTATCAACTCATCCTACAGGCGCAGAATGCGCTTTGGGTCTTGGATCGCGACCCTGATGCACACGATTCAGGAGACTGCTCAGGCTATGAAGACGAATCTCTTGGTCGTGACACCTCCTTCCATTCTATAGAGAGCGACCGGGATGCAGCTATCGACGATCCTCTGGAGGCGGTACTGCGCGAGAAGTCTGTGGAATTCCTGGAGAAGATTAGGTCCCGTCTGGCCCGATACTGCTGCACCCCTTCTACCTCCAGGTACCACGATGAACGACTGGAAGTCATATACGCCTATGTGCGCCGCGGAATTTTCACGGAGCCAGCCCTCATGTTCTTGTCTCAGAGCTACGATAGTGTCATGGCGCTTCTCAATGATGACAACCTGGACCTAGTGACCTTGGAAAAGATCTGGAATGCTGTCAAGACTTTGTGTGTCCACGATATCAGAGATGCTGTGGACGACGTTCTGCGGGCCAATAGGGAAGGCGACTACGTGATGGTCTTGGGGGGCAAGGTTTTCAAGGAGACTAGCGGTGAGGAATGGCCTTTGCACGCCTGGGGCCACATGATGGCAATTTACCATTGTTACTCCTGCCTCCGCACAGCGTGTAAGACGGTACGTATCTATACCATGCACCCGTGAGTTAGTAGCCTATGTTTCAGTTCTCCAGATGGACGAAGTCATTGCCATGACCCGATTTGCCTTGTTCTCCGAGACAGCCCTCTCCCAATCGTGTATCAAGTACGAATACGGCTTCGACGGTGCGAAAGAATTGATCTTGGCGGGTTTCATTCCCAGCGACATACCGTTCTCCTCACCTCGGCATTCCATCATCTGCACGGATAGTGGTTCTCAGTCGTTCGGGCCCGTGTGGGAGGAGACGAAGCGCAACCTATCTCTGTACGGCTCTCTATCTCTCAACGACGCTAAAGCACAAGCCTTTGTCAACGGCTGCATCCGACATCCTGACCTTATGGTCATGTTGCGCAAGGGGGCAGACGGACGTGTCATCCGCTCGCGGCCGGTGGTATGGACCTCGCGGAAGCGACACGCGCGAAGCCGCTCAGCACTAGCATCTGTACCATGGGAGAAGACTCGCGACGTCGTGCGCTGCGAGGACGATGACCTGGAGGAGGCGCAACCCTCTGGGTGGAACCATGAGAAGATCGCGGACTGCTTGATGGTAGTGCTCGTTGATAGCGGCGAGGGCAACATGGGCGACTTTGTGCGCAAGCTGTTGGAGATTTGGTGCCAGGTGTACCATGTCAAGGATAAGAAAGAGCTTTACTGCGCATTGGAGACAACGTTCGTAGAGGCCGGGGAGCTTGAGCAGTGCACATGTGGGCGACACGAGATCACATTCATGCCATCAATCACCCAAGGAGACGTGATGAACGCGTATGAGAGTTTGTGGGGGACGCCACCGCCGCCTTGGTTAGTAGAGAATCCGAATAGGTTCCGCCTGGCAACGGATTCGTTTTGAAACGGGTCTGGAGTTTCCTTCACGACAATCTACTCACACAGGAAAGCAACGAACTCGTAATAAGTTAAGTCATTAGTTTCGTGGATATACTTCGTATCATAGTGCCACTCCCTACTTTGGATTATATATACCTACCCACAGCTAGTGGTAATCCCCTGCATTTTATATCCCGTGGTTCATGTTCATAGTATTACACATAGATACAGCGAAACAAAAACAACCCGACTACAGTACTAGTAGCACTGAATGCAGAGTAAGATCCAACTACCCTAGAAATTCTCTGCACAAAACGAGTCAGCTAGGCCTGGCAACGGAAGGACAAGTAGAAACGCACCCTTGCCAAAGAAAAAGCGAGTGCCTTTGGGATTGGAGTATTTGTTGGACATCTGGTGGAGCTGCCTGGAGAGCACTGGGGGGCCACAGAAGAACTGAAAAAGAACGGGTGAGCAGATGAGTTAAAAGTAACAACAAGCTACGAACCACTCCAACATCAGTTTCGGGGTGCTTTTCAACCATGGAACTAAACACTTTGTCCCAGTTTGGCCTGCCGAAGTGAGTAGGAGCACGCAACGAAGTAATAGCGTCTTTCTCTGCACCGACATCTTGGACCTAAGGAAAATATAATTAGTACAGAAACTACCAAGAATACGGGGTACCGCGCACTATAATGTTGTTCATGTCATCCTCCTTGATCTTTGCAGTAAGGTAGATATTGATCTCGATTCGGTTTGTCGTGTCCTGCTCTTCGATAGCCTGCAGTAGCGAGTGGAACCACTCGGCGCTGCCAAAGTCGCGGATGACCCAAGTGAAGTAGACCTTGGAGAGACGGGTAGGCTTGGAGTTGTTCAAGTTGTTCATGCGGTACCAGATGGACTTCAAAATGCTAATGCATATGGTCAATGTCATCGAGTAAATGAGGGATGTGATACGCACGAAGCGAAGGGCGTGACACCAATGCCAGCACCGACAAGGAGAACAGTCTCATAATTTAAAAAGTCCTCGCTCGCACTACCGAACGGACCGTCAACCATGATACGAGGGAGCACACGGTTGAGCGGCGGATTTGTGTTCGTGCCAATAACCTTCCCACCGCTGGCATCGACATCCTTGGAGTCGAAGTTACAGCCGACGGCCTTGGCAAGCGCAGCGGTGAAATCGCCGGCGACACGGATGTGCACAGAAATATAATCTTCCTCAGGAGCGCTGTGGCATTATAAGGATTTCCTTGCAAAACCGATTAGGGAGTGACTTACCTCGTAAGGGTGAAGGGATGCCACTGGAAGTAGGAGATCTCTGGGCAAGAGATGAAGATATATTGCCCTGCCCGAGTAGTGGTCTTCTCTTTTTTTATTTGGATTTCAACGACTTTAGATGGGTGTTGGATGACCTTGGAGATAAAAGTCTTATGACGTGAACGAACTTCACGTAATATCCGCTCGTATGTCCAAATGAGGCCACCGATGAGCCAGTATCGCTGAAAAAATCGTTGTCAAGCGATGGCACAAAATTAGCTTGTTAAATTTTACGCACCCAGAAGACACCAATAGAGTTGAAGGAACAGAATGGTTCTCTGTCCGGCTTGATCATGCACCACATACCATGGAACTGCCAAGCGAGGAAGAAGACCACAAACAAATGGTGTGTGTACCAAAACCTCTCAAAGTTAGCACGGCGCCTTTTCTCCATAGCGAACCAGACCATGACGCCCAATGCAATAGTCATAATCCAACCCGTAGCACCGGGACCGGTGGCAAAGTTTGCCTGCAAGAAGACGAGCACACGCTTGCCAAATGTATTTGCATCTGGATCGGCGAGAGCGAGCTCGTAAAAGTTGTGCATGTGAGCACCGATGTGGATTAGAGTAAAGACAACCATGGACCAGGCTGTTGCCTTGTGGAATGTTATGTTCTTGTCGAATGGGATAAACGAATTGAGGGGTGTTCTGCGAAGCAGGGAGATGAAGTTTCGGCAGACTGGCAAGAGAATAAAGATGACATCGGTGTGTAGTACAAGTGCTGCAGATCTAGCGATAGCTATGATAATATTAGAGGGGGACCTACGCGACATATCTGAATGCTTACCGTAGGTGACGCCAAACGTTGCGCGGGCTCCAGTGAGGTCGTCACTGAGCTGGTAGTTCATGAAACCGAAAGCAATAACAAGCATGTGAAAAAAGATCCAAGCAGAGAAAAAGAGGCGTTTTCCACCCTCGTTGATCATCCACAGGTCAAACTTTTGACCGAGAGTTCGAGGACCATCAGGAACTTTGGGGGCACCAATGCCAGCATTTGGAAGAGGTTGCTGGATACCCTGAAGACGGAAGCGTTCTGTTTTGTTACGCTGGAGGTGGTTTGGTAGTGCATAGTCACCCGCGCCGTCGACGAAGGGGTCTTGGTCTCTGAATGGGTTACGATCTTTGAAATCAAGGCCGGAGGACCGTTTGAAATCGGACATGAGTTGTTCCGGTCAATAGTTGAATGATACAAAGAACGACCTGCGTGTATAACAAAAGAGAGGACCTGCCTGCTGTAGAAAAGGGATATGTATGATGGGGGGGAGGGGGGGACACGGTATTATGTATGACAAGACAATTTATGCATTATTGTTCCTCGACGATCATTCGAATTCCCACGATATTACTTAACTACAGGTAACTGTTGTTACTCTTCGTTACTACTTGCAGTTGCAGTGCTATGTTTCGAAAGTGTGCATATCATTCTGATAGTCAACATCACTAAGGCTGCGCCCCCAGGGCCCCATCACTCCTCATATCAGATAAGTAGCGACATCCGGCTGTGTTCTAGAAAGCCTGTCACAGGCCGCGTACGGTACAGTCAAATTAAACTTACTAACAGAAACGTTATGGTCCTCATACTATCCCCCCTGGTATGCCCTGGCAGTTACTTTCTATCCTCGTGTTTCAACTTGATCAGGTCCATCATTATTGCGGCAGAGCTTCATCACCGTTTAATCAAAATTGATGGAGCAGGCTGTCCAGATAGCTCCGACTCGGAGTCCATCATAACTGCAATGCGCACCCTTGGCTCAGCCACGGTGAGCCTGAGCTGACAGATATCTGATAAGACTATGAGTGGTCTCAATCAAACCAAATGGATTACCGCGACGCTCCTGCCAGTGGGTCCAGGGCGAATATCTCGCCATTCCTATGGTAGGGGCACAGGTATTTGACAACGGTTCCGGTAGCACTGCGAGGAGCTAAAAATTGATAACACAGCATATGACCTACACGAAGAGACTAGGCCGCCGACTTGGTGACCCGCCACCGTGACAGTGACTTTATGTGAGGGTATTCTCCGACTCTCCGACAACCGGGCCTTGAGCTTGAGCCTCAATGGACCGTCTCTCAGATCTCAGGCCCGACCCACGACCTCAAGCTGAATTTCACGACAATAGTTCTGCTAGGCTCGTGATCGGATGTCAGTGTTCGCTGGCGCTGCTTGCCCAGTTACTGACAGAGACAGTCTGGAATTCAGCTGCACGCAACGTAAGTATACATGAGTTCAACGGAAATTATATCAGTTGTCCGTCAACTGTAACATCGAATGACTGCTACTACACAGTAATATATCAGTATCCAGAGCCTCTTGTACGGTTGGATTCGAGCGAATGGTGATCCGCCATTGAGATCAACCCATATGTATTCTATCCTACTTATCGTCCCTCCTGGTAAAAATTGAGCTGGAGTAGTATTTGCCACGTACCCTACATAGTAGTAGCCCATTCTACAAAACAATGTGTAGTTCCTGATAGATGAGTTGCAGTAAAAAAGTAACACGCCCGCCCTCAGGGTGTGTCAACGGTGACATGTGAAACCTCGCATACCTATACTCCGCTAATGCGTTATACCTGTGGCTGCTTCATGCCATTCGAAGGTGAGCAACCTCTCTTTGAACGCCTCTGCGTCCTCTGGAGAGATGGGAGGCCCGCCATGTACCTGCAAAACCTGCAAGCTGTTGAAAGGGGCCTGTGTTGTGATGTCTCTATCTCGCGCTCGTTGCACCGCATCGTTGCGTGCATCGATCAAGGCCAGAACCGCATCTGCGGAGAACTCTGTGCAATTGTCTATCTTTAGTTGGGACCAGTTTGGAGACGTGAGTTTGTTTGGATCCCACAAACGGTGAATGTCACGGATGGTACGATCGTTGAAGGTGGGACAGTTTTTGATGGAAAGACAATTGCCGTCCCAGATATTGATAGCATTAGCCATGTGTGAGAAAGGACCTTCCAGCACGAGGGTGTCAGCCTGAGTCAAGCGAATGTGATATACACAAGGTGAGAGCTCGTGCTTGATGTGTACGAGGCGTGGAGCTGGTCCGGTCTTAGACATGAAGATGGTACGGACCGTCGAGAGGTTAATGGACTGCAGGCTCACAGCTTCGATCTGAATGTCGTAGCCGTCCTGTCGCGTAAGAATGCCATCAAATGAAACATCTTGAAGAGTCAGCTTCTGAAGTATTCCAAACAAGCGATGAAGTCTATCGACGATAAGCAAGACGTCGTGCAGGTGCAACTCTCCTGTTGGGTATTTACCACCGGAATAGCGCGAAACACATAGGTCCTCTAGGTTTTGAAGTGAATCGACCCAGCGAAGGGCGCAAGCGTCGCGGAAATTGCGCCCGTTGAGAAAGAGGCGCCGAAGCACTGGAGCGTAGAAGCGCCACTGCTCAGGAACTTCGCTGCCTACGAGGGGATGCTCGCCATCATCGACCCCACATTGCAGCTTTAGCCGTTCAAGGAGAGGTGCAGTGACGTTCAGATGGCGGAGAGCAGGCAAAGAGGAGCTGCGAAGGAGCTGGAAACATAAAGCCCTGCAGCGATGTAGATGGGGAACAATCAGTGCCATGACTGCGGCTGCTTGGGCGCCCTCGTCATCATTATTTGTGCGAGAATTAGAAAGGATTCGTTGATCTCGCGTGACGGTGATTTCGAAAGTGAGCTTTCGGGAGAGATGAAGGTATGTGTTGATATCTGAAAGCTTTGTGGTGTCAAGATTGATGATGATACGTGTCCAGAAGCGTGGCACCGACGCAAGAACATCTCTCCAGGCCTTGCATACGGCCGCGGGAGCAAATGGGAACTGTGTGCGAGACTGCGGGCTACACGCAATCCACTCTCCGTTCAGCGTACTATCTGCGTAAACTTGCTCGAAGATTAATAGGAGCAACTCTGGTGGCAAGCCTCTATTATTGAGTCGACGGTGATGAGTGACAAATTGGCGTTTCCTGCGTGAAGTTTCCACCCTAGTTAGAACTGGGTGCATACGGGGGAAGAAGGTAGAAGTACTGGTCATGCGAGGTCTGGCCACTGGAGCTAAGGTGGAAACCTGCAGGCGCATAAACAAGGGGTTTCTGGGTGATCATATGTGGAGACTCCAAAGATAGAATGCTTATTCAAAAACAGTTATGTAGCAACCAACTGAAAGTTTTTAGTGTGCAAGAGCATTACCATGGTATGTAGTATGGAAGCAATCGATCATTGAAGATGAATTTAAATATCACAGCTGTTATATTCCCACATTGTAAGTCGAATCAGACTCCCGGCTAACAACAATAGCCTTGACCGCCGACGTGGCTCATAGCTTCACCGGAACCTTCAAATTCGAGGTCTAATATTCATCATGCACCACTTCCATGGTAGCCTCGGGTACTCGAACAAGATGGATACTAACAACGTGTTGCAAGGTCCGCTAGCATTTTATTCTTTTTTTTTGGGGGGGGGCAGAAAAAAAACAACTATAAATCACCAGTCGTTGGGGTGATCGGCAGTTGCAGCATGTGTGGGTGGAATTGCGCTGTTGCATGTCACGATACGGGGTCATAATATAGCTATAGGCTAACGTCGAGTGCGCAATTAAGTCTGCTCCGTAATAACCACCTTTTTGCGCTCTGCGTTTGGTTTGCTCTCTCCGGCACGTGTATGTTTCCGCCGACGTTCTTCCTTGACGGCACGAGTATCGAGCATAGTGCGTTTGAGCTTCGCAGCCTGGTAAACTGGCTTTGGCAAGTGTCGGTTGCTGTGCCACTGGTGAGCACGAATCAAACCGAGCAGAATAATTGTTACCGTTGAATCCTGCCAACTTCGTTGTCCTGCTTCCATTTGTCTTTCAAGGTATCCCGGTATTCGATTGCGGCGCGCTCCCGGGCTGTGATGATACCAAGCTTTTCTGATGCTTTGGCCTTCCATATCCGTACATTACCATCGTCGGAGCCCGTCAGTACAAAACGTGCGTCGGCAGTGAATATAGATGATGAGACCCTTATCGCAGTGTGTGAACAAACTGACGAACGGAGATACATGGACTTACCTTTGCATTCGTTTAGTATGATACACTTCTGGTCTCGTGCCCTGACCCTCCTTCCATATTCTTACTGTTCGGTCCCATCCGCCACTAACAAATTCCAATCCAGTCGGGCTCCAATCACAGCTCATAACTGCTGCAACATGTCCTTTGTAGATGTGAGTGGGAGTTTTCAGTTGCCTGACATCAAACGTATAGAGATTGTGATCCTCAGATGCAAGCAAGACATTCGTTGGAAAAGTTGGTGACCATGCAAGCGCGTTTGAGCTCATCTGCATGACAATACGACGCTCTGCCTTTCCTGTGCGAATATCATAGAGGGTGAAAGTTCGATCTGAGCCAATGCTGCCAAGTACGCTTGTTTCACTCAAATTGAATCGCACAGACGTGATGGTCTCGGTGGATGTGGGGAACGTTAAGTTGGATATTGCAGCGCTCCTGGATGCCAAATCAGCTGAGACATGATCATAGAGATGGACAGCGCCCACTTTGTTTCGTCCCATATTTGAACAATGTTTGAAGCTGTAGCAAAAAGTGGATCTGAACGATGGTGATCTATTGAACTGTGGAGGGACGTGTCAATCAGATGTAGATTCTAGCGTATCTAAGCAGCGTACTTGAATGCTGATTTCCCAGGATATTCGTTCAGCGGGCGCTGCTCCTAGATGGACTGGGGTAGATATACAAAAAAAACTCATTGCCAACTGAGAAACTGACTGTTATATCATCCTGCGGGCTCGCGTCCCAAAGTTTGATTTTGCTGTCCACACCGCAGCTTAGCAGCCGGTCGTCTTGAGCAAAACAAAGGCCCGACACTTTGCCCTTATGAGCCCCTTGTATTCGACGGATGTGTTTGCGCTCGGAAACATTATGCAAAATCACGCCTAGGGGGAGAAAAATTTTGGGGCATAAATGGTTGTCAGCCAAGTCGATTTCTCAACGCACCTCCATCCCAGCTACCGCTGGCAACAGCGCTCAACGACCCAGGCTTTTTGCACAACACCTCGACCGCGTCTATGTGACCCTCGAGAGCCCCTACGAAGGGCTTTGCAAATAGTTTGTCCATTTTGGCAGCATTCAAAGCACGATTTCGCTCACGAGCACGAGCAAATGGGTGCATCAAGGGATCGAGATTGCGGGTGGTAGGCGTAGGGTCTCCAGGACGTGCAGGTAGGTGTACTGAAGGAGCATGTTGGAGAACAGATATTTTCTGAAAGGGCTCAATGATTTACTTGATGCGACTAGACTAATGCTCACCACCATTGTAATGATGTCCGCAAACGATTATTCTGGTGTCACTTACTTAGATTCATGGAAGCGTTTCAACCCTCTGCAATTTGCACTGCAAAGTGTAAATGCATCGTGGGAATTTGATACGGTTTGGTCTTTTTTTTCGACACCTCAGAGTTGCTAGTAAGTAGTACTACTAACGCAGTGTTTGTTGAATCACATTGTTCGTGGAGCCCATGGTACGTCCAGATGTTGGACATTCCTGCCATTGATCTAATTACACTCATTTACCAACTGCAGATACGACGGTGTTTGTCACTGTAGTCTATAATGGCCCTTCAAGGGATTTAAAATTTAAACACCATTCCACGATCGGCGGCATATACCATCCCTTGAAGTTACTCGTTGAATTTTCGTTCGCTGTCGCCGCCACCTTCTCTCGCCACTTTCTTGCATATCTAAATGGTCATTTCTGTCGAGTAGTGTGGGCGGTGTTCGATGGTAGTACTACTAGTAGTATCAAGTAAGTGAACATATCTGTTCAATGTCGATAGCTTTTCATCAATTAACGCTCACCCTCACACTTGGGTCAGTCGCATTAGAAAGTTATCCACCGTTTGAGCTGTTTTAAATGGCCGTCAGGCTTCATTCTGCTCATCACATGATGGTGCTCCGTAATGGCTGCCAGGGTATATGGTGGTGTCGCTCCGATGGAGGAACAGATACAGGAGTGTCCAGGTTTCCGCTATGTTGCATCCACTAGTTCATTTACGTCGCGTGCAGTTGCTACTGAGAAACTGCGGATCAGTCGCTTCTCTCCGTCGCGCTAGAATCGGATCAAATTTTGCACCTGGCCGGGAGTCGGTGCTACATCGCTGTAAAACATAGTGTTTGCGCCGCCACATTTTACCATCACACAGCAATGCAGCCTATGTTCCTCGGTTGCTCCGTTTTGGAGTCGGAGACTTCCGACGCCAAGTTCAATCAGCGATTAATTCTTTCTCCGGATCAATGCTGATGAGTTGCGTTCATAATTTCATTTGCTTTGACTATATCATCATGCGAAGCAGAGTGGGCAGTACAAGGTCTCGATGTGACAGCACATCGCCCGCCTCTGCAATTCGTTTTCCCCCCGTATCCTTGCAGTGATCGACTCGTCGTTGTTTCCATGTTGGAAATAGTCTTTGTTAGCCGGTCGCTAGTTCGGTCGTATACAGGCACAACTTCCAGAGAAGATCAAGAGCAGGTAAGTTTCGGTTGCCGTTCGTCGACGCCACATACTAAGTACATTGTTTCATTGCATCATCTTTCTCGCACGAACTGAGAAGGGCTGAGAAGCAAAATTAGCAAATGCAGACAAATCAAATTTGGCACACGAGGCAGTACTAAGTGAAGCTGCGACTCAGCGGATGTAGAGGTACGTCTCGAACCAGACGTTTGGTACCTCGGCAATTTTCAAGCTGTTGGCTCGGAGAGTGCCATGTCACGCGAGAACCGACGCATATTGGTGCAGGGGGCCCCAGTAGTGGATACGCAGGGATACGCGTCCAGTGTCGCGCGCCTATTGCCAATCCTGCCTTTCGACAATTAATTGTGCAAATAAGGCAATCAGTGCCGATCAGCATGATCTGCCACGTGGAAATCCAAAGTTCCTACAGATCATGATGGAAGATTATATCTGTCGTTCAAAGGTTGTCCAACGATTAGATATGACTCCATTTGTATCCCCCATCATCTAGCCAGCTATATAGGCTGAGCCTCTCTCCCGCAGTGCCGCCTTAGCAGCAAGTACTGCATTAATATTATTACTCGGTCTCAGTCTCCTCCAGCCAACTCTAGCCATCGTTCATTGGCTTCTGTCCACGATCCTTATTCACTTGCCACAAGCTTATACTTCTTCTTGAGCAGCGGCTTGCTAGTATGAGTTCACCATTGGGCTCTGTAGCTTGTCTACTTCCTGCAGAAAATCTTCGCTGCATTCCTCTGAACCTCATTCAAAGTCACACCCTTACCATACCTCCTGTTATCGAGCTCTTTTTCTCCCTGTTTTTGATTTATACGACCTGGAGATCGAGGAGGTGCGTCAGATTTAATTTTAGCTGAAAAAGCTTGGATATCGAGCTCAACATTTCTGCACCGTTCCTTGCGACGGTACCCTTTAATATCTATCACCATCTGTCACATTGATCGGCTAATGACTTCACATCTAGAGAGCACCTATTGCTAGCCGCAGATGGTGTTTTTTATTTTATCTTGGCGTTTGTCGACCAGTTATTGCATGTATTACCCGCTGCGCGGAATTCGGTTGCCACTTCTAGAGCGGCCGAACTATTCCTTGGTATGTAACTATGCAACCCAGAGAGCCTGAACGCTGAGACCCACACCTATTATTCCGTTGCTGCAGGATCTGTTTCTTTTGTTCCTATGCTGTCATACACTTCCTATCTAGCCTGGCTGAGTCATAGGGAATTTATTCCCTACCTCCCTCGCCGTCACCAACCTGTAGCCAAATATCTATTCACCGGTCTAATTCCCGTGATTGGAGTGTTGGATTTCGCAGCATCGCTCGGAATGTCTATCGGTGAGAGATCTAATCCATTCGTGTTGTTCATGACTGATGTATCGTCAGAAAATTTATCCTTGCCACAGGCCCCGCTCATGATCGACTTCACCAACAAAAACGAATCGCTATGGCTGAGTCTCTGCCAGCTGTCACTTGCACTGTATACGAACTATCAATGTCTAACAGCCTTCCTCGCGTTGTACCGGCTTTGTACAGCCTTGTTCGATCAACTGCGCATCGACACCAATAATACCGACGAACGCCATTTTTTCAACGGCACTGGGTGGATTGCTTTCGGCATCAAAGTAGGAGCTGTTGAAGGCATTATTGGATTTGCAGCGGGCGGTTTCGCTATTCCACTTTCCAGACGAATCCTACGACTGATTTCCAGGGTTTGCATGATTGTTGGCATACTGAAGGGGTGGGTTTCCTCGGAATCACATTTGTTCAATTTACTCATATTCAATGCACAGAATGGACGAAAATGAAAACTTTGAGTTCCTCAACAAGGAGCTGGTCTTGTGGCGTCGTGGCAAGCCTATATCGACCTCCCACTCGCTCATAGCCAATCGACGTATGACCATACGGTCTTCACAAATCCCAGACCCGACTCGCGAATCCTCTTTAATTGAAAAGGATGTGGAACGGGGCGAGGCAGATCAACGGGTAACAGTACACGATGAAGTTGGCGAGCCGCCGGTCTTGCACACAGGCATGCGCTTTTCCGCACTCCCTCCTCCCGAACGGGTTATCCATGCAGATGAATTGCGGAGGCGATCTGACCAGAACGCATCTGCAGAAGTGCTTACATCTCACAATGATGTCAGGCGCCAGTCTGCGCAGACTATCTTCGACGATGCACGCGTTGTCCTTGAACTGACCCCTGACTTCCCCCCCGGCCTGACTAGCACGTACCCCCAGTCTATGCTCAGTCAAGGACGCGGGGATGACAAGTTAGAGCTTCCAGCTCTTGGCCGACAGAGCACGCGTCGTAATACTGCACAGTCATGTGGCAAAGAGGACGCAGCTATCGAATATGCAGCGCTCTATGCTAGCGAATTCATGGAACACAAACCCAAATTTCCACTTATATCCATTCCGCAGTCCGCGCATGCGCGCGTGGAAGGATCCATGCCGGCATGGACAAGACCTGTATCACAACAGCACAGCGGAAAATACCCGATCCGTTTTCCCTCCAGACCAACACGGGCAAGAATCACTATACATGCCCCTACCGCCCAGCCAGAAGGCGAGAGCTCGGACTCACTGAAACGCCGCAATAGACAGCTGTCATCCCTTCACTTGCTTGAGCGTGCGAGCAAATCCCACAGTGATGTCACTACGCATTCTTCACAGTGGTCAACCGTCGCACGTTCCAAATCGCCTGCGAGTATCAGGATGTATGATGGTGGAATGGTAATCAATCCACGACGTGCATCTACTCATCCTGGCGATTTGATGTCCCCATCGAGCGCAGAAACCTTGCGCGACGGTAGGCTGCAGATTGTCATCGATCGGATGCATATTACATCTGCGGACGCTGTCATACACGAATTCGAGAGTCAGGCAGCGCTCAACCTCAACCGAGAGAAAGCTTTGCGGAGACTGAATGGGGAAGTAGGTGTATGAGATTCAAGACAGAGTTGTAGGGAGAAGACAGTTGAGGAGCGAAGACAGTGTTTGACTAGACGGTGATTTTGCTTGGTGACGGCATTCCGCACCGCAACAGCAAATTTGACTCAAAAAAGAAGAAGAAAAACTACCTTCAGAATCGATTAGTTTTGCTGTATCTGTATAACTTTCTTTTTTACCTCTCTTCTCCGTAATAGTGTCTCATTCCTGTATTGATAGAAATTGCTGTCATGGGTAGAATGCGTCAAATGCAGAAGCTAGCATCATTACATGAGACTGCGAGTACAAGAATCATGTAGCGCAATATTGGTTTAGTTCTGCACGGGACAATTAGTCTGTGAAACACGACGCAAAATTTTGCAACGTACCTCTGGTATCCTAAATATCGTTATTTCCTGTTTGTTAAGGTTAGGTAAATGTAAAGTAATGGAAAACAACACAACATACCTGTTGTTTGAAGTACCGCCGATTCTCCTCATCGATAAGCACAAGATTCAGGTAGTAACGTGTGCTAAATTTCTTGTTCACTTCGCGAAACGTCGGTGTGAGATCAAAGCCACCGAGAAATAGTCGAATAGGGATGGTTTCTCCTAAGAGTCAGTCAGTAATGAGCGTAGAAAACTGTGTGTTCACGCCTACCTCTGACAGGAGCGCCATCCATGATTTCAAACTTTGTGATTGTCTCACTCTCATTGTACTGATTTGGTGGGGAGCCAGTTGTCTCGCGTCGTATTATAGAAAGCTCCATATGCTTGATTTTGATACGAACAAGCAAAAAATATATCTTGCCAACAATCACGTCCTTCAGGTGATATCTGACGTACGGTCAGCACTCTGGCTGGTTGTGTAAATAAATATAACATACTTTGACTTGTTGTATTCGAATTCAATGTGCAGACAATCCTCAATGCCGACCTCCATCTTGATGGAATTGTTACTGTCTGGAGGCATGCGATACGAGTGTACCCAGATATCTCTCTCCTTCGTAACATCCGCCATTCGCCTTGCAACAGATACTCGTATAAAGTAGCTTTAGAAAATGTCAATTGGCATCTGCATAGCACGAGAGACGTCGCACCGTAGCTTGACGTTGATGCCCTGGTAACTCTCGAATTGCTTCTCGACATTCTTGAAGAGGAAGTCAAAAGTCTGAGCTTGGCGCAGGTCCCCAGGCGATGCCAATTCTTGAGATAATGATAAGAATTCGTGATGGTGCCCCCGATCGTAGAACAACTCTAAAGCCAAACAGCAGTGAGATGCCAATGAACCAACAGATAGGTGAATACCCACCAATGCTACCAACGAATTCAACCTTGATGCCCTCATGAGTCATTCGCTTTCCATCGCGAACGCGAATGGTCACCTGCAGCGGCGTGAGCATCTTGGACGTAATCATCCGGCGAAGATGCAATACATACCTGCCCTGTCACTGAGTCACCGTCATAATAGACTGGAGACGAGGCTGTGCGCTCCTTGTCAGTCTTTATGTCCACCTGCTTCCGCAGCTCTTCCCCTTCCAATTTGATGTCAACATCGACGGGGGATGCGAAAAAGTATGCCATTGCCTAAGTTCGCGGAGGAGAATATTTACTGCCTCGACTTGAATCACAAAAGACTAATGGCTAGCTATGAGTGGCTTAGCTAGACTATCAAAATTGATGTTAGTCGGGCGCTGACGGTGTAGATAATGAGTTTGAAGGAGATGACGGTCGTCCATTAGGCACAGTACCAGTGATGATTACAGCACAGTACAATTACTTCCAAATAAGGTAAATAAGTTACACACTCTCACCCCTCTGTTAGGGGGTCTTTGTAAATACACAGCAACACAGTCGAACAGCTTTCGTACGACACTTTTGCTTCCTTACTTTTTCCACCATGTCCGACTTCGAAGGTGACTTCGATGATGAGCTCCTTGAGCTTGCTGGCGCCACTGAGAAAAAGCGTAAACACCAAGCATCAAGCTCTAGGGCTTCCGCAGCCAAGAAGCGCAGAACGGAGTGAGCCTTCTCCTTGATCCGGCTCACCGCTGTGCTCATTACAAATGTCGGGGAACCACAGAGTCTCAGATGACAGTGACGCAGAGGATGGGCCGGAGAGTGAAGAGGGATCGGACGTAAAGTTCCCGCTTGAGGGCAAGTACATAGATGAGTCGGATAGGGAGCGGTGAGTACATCTTGAACACATGTGCAAGTGTAACTTTGACACTACCTCCATCAATCTATTGCTACGTACTAGGCTACTTTCTATGCCTGAGATTGAAAGAGAAGAAATTTTCGCTGGACGGCAAGAGGAGTTGATGCGAATACAAGACAAGCGAAAGCTACATGAGATGCTTCAAGCACAATCTGGAGATCCTGAGAGTATTTCGAAAGCTGCAAAACGTACTCAGAGTGCTTTATAGTGCAGGCTTCCTCTGATGCTATTGTTTTGCAGGCCAACGTACTTCCCGAGGCGCCACAAAAGAAAAGTCTCGTACACTAGACGAACTCAAGGCTAGGCGAAAAGCAAAGGACGAGAAGAAGCGTGTGCGTATGCTGATCAACAGTGTACTCACATCTCTTATATTTCAAGCAGACGAAGACGCACTCTCCCAAGCGAGATCGGTCCTCCTCACCCAATGACATGGACATGTCTTCGGGTGAGGAAGAGGATGGTCAAATAACACGCTACGAAGAGGAAGAAGAG
The DNA here is from genome assembly GCF_016647745.1 of Suillus plorans. Classification (NCBI taxonomy): domain Eukaryota; kingdom Fungi; phylum Basidiomycota; class Agaricomycetes; order Boletales; family Suillaceae; genus Suillus; species Suillus plorans. The sequence goes on along the minus strand of NW_024537445.1, from coordinate 141,351 downwards.
AAAGACAGGAAGCTATTTTCAAGGCAGCCTGACCCTGCGGATGAGCCTTCGTCGCTGGACGACCTCATGGGGTGCAGATTAACGCGAGACCATCTTGCGAAATATTGCATGGCTCCCTGGTTCGAGGACTATGTGAAGGGTGAGTGCTGTAGTAGTCTATAATGTGTTATATGCTCAAGAACGAAGGTGGTTGGGTTCGCTATCTTGTGGGCCAAGACGAAAAAGATCAGCCACAGTACAGGATTTGTGAGATACAAAGTGAGTGTCAGAAATTGGACCGTGAATGTTTTGCCTTATTTGAGCCAGACCTGGGAGTAAATCTCACGAAGCCATATAAGATTAACGATGTCACGGTGAACCAGACGCTTGAGCTGAAGCATGGCAAGTCGCTCAAGGCGTTCCATATGGACAAGGTGTCAAATGCCCCATTCACACAGGTTGGTTTTCCGTCGCCAGTGGCCGTTTGCATTCACTCTATTATGATTTAGCGAGAATTCGAACGTCTAGGGAAAGTGTGCCTTGCAGACGACGTCAAGTTACCATCCAAGCGCGCCCTTGAGAAAAAGGTTGCGCAGATGTCCAAGTTGATCACGCAGCCTATGACAGAAGTATGAACTTTTCCATTACCTTTTCAAAGTTGTCATTGCTGAACTGGGCTTAGAGCGACATTACCGCCATGTTGGCAAGGAAAAGCCAGCTATCGAACTTACCGTCTGGTGCATCCCTCACATTGCAGCGTTCATCACTTGTGCAGGCCAGGACACTTGCAATCCGGCGACAGGACTATGCCGAAGTTTCTGAAATTGACGTCAAGTTGGCAGAGCTGCCCGCGGTAGCCACTCCTCGGAATGGGGGTGAAGAGTCGCTCAACGACAAACTCGCGAAAGTGAATGAGCGTAATCGCAAGGCTAATTTAGAAGGAATTCGCAAAGCGGAAATGTTGGAGGCCGAACGGAAACGAAGGGAACGCAAATTGAATGCCTCAGGCACCGCAACCCCAGCGGACCCGAGTGCGAGATTAAAAACTGTCCCAAGGTTGTTCAACGACACAATATCAAGGTTTGTACTCACTATTATGGTTGGTGTCACTTGGTCATCTGTCTTGCCCTTGATTGCATTATGCTTCGCTTCTCTGGTCATCAACTTCAAATGCAAATGGAATATCATACAGATCGGGCACACCGAATATAAATGGGACTGGTACGCCTGCACTGCAGGCCCATGATGGGGCCGGTGGACGATCAATATCGCCGCTCCCACCTTTAGCATTGTCGGACCCGCGAACAGGCACGAAGAAGGACAAGAGCCTGGAAGTGTCTGTCATCGAAATGATAGAGGTCGATCTTGGAGATTTTTAGAATTGTGTTTCAAGCTTTGTTGGATTATGATGATCATCTTGCATTTAGGACTGTTTGTTGTAAATAATATTATTGTTCAAATTATAACCACCTCTTCGCAGTAAGGTCCCAAGACAAATTTCGTTTGTTGATTTAATTCATGTAAAAATCTAAAAGCATAGAGAGAAGATGGAGGACCACTCCCCACTGGTTCCTAATCTCATTGAAAGTATCTAGATTGTCCTCTCTACACCTCACCCTCAAACCCAACTGTCCATTCATGCTCCTTCATAATATTGATCCTTCAAGTGACCTCTGCAATGGAACATGTATAGTGTTATTGGAAATTTGGATGAGAGTGTTGAAATATGTATAAGACTTGGTTGCAAAATTTATGTTTCAGTGGTATAGATGGCCACATACATGTCAATACCCGGCAGGTGTCGGGGACTGGCGCAGCCGAGCGCTGTTACGGTACAGGTATCGAAGACGCCCCAAAGGAGCGCTTTGCGCTCCGTTTCCTGTGGGTTACATATGTAGTTGTCTGAAATAGCTAACAATTAGTTCCGCTATTCCATATCACGTGAGACAAGACACGTGTGGATGAGATTGCGCACGGTCCAATTAAACTTCCATTTTCGGACGATCATCTTTGACCAGTGCTCGTCTTCTTGCTTGCTGTCGCCCATGATGACAGGCTCTCCAGCCTCACTTGAATCATTGAGCTCGCCTTCTCCATCGCCGCCGCCCCAAGAAGATTCGGGTCCCGGCTTGGATGCCGAGTCCGAGCTATCAGAGCTTACAGACGATGAGCTCGTCCAGGAGTCTCAGTCGCCCAAAAAGAAGACTAAGACATTCATTGACGGAGATGCTGAAGATAGTTCACGTCGTCGTCAACCCCGTCGCGGAGGAAGAAAAAAGCGTGGCGGCCTGGTCCCTGCCCCGATGTGGGACTGGGCATACAAATCGAAGAACTTCAACTCAAATTCAAATTCAAAGAGCGAAGGAAGTGCTACACCCGGGGTCGAGGAAGAGGAAGAAGAAGAGATGGCTGGTCCGCCTCGAGCCATGGAGGAGGAAGAGGATGACGAGAATGAAGATGATCCAAGGGACGACCTCGATGGCGACAGCCCCGACGGGGATGCCGACGCTGACGAGCCTCTTGACGATGTCGGCGTTCTTGTCAATGGACGTGCGAAAGATTATGACGATGAGGACGGTGCTGCTGACCCGCAAAATTCTACCTCTAATTCGGCATTGGACGAAGAACCAGAGCCCTATGCCTCTGACGAAGACGAGCTGGCACCTGTCCTTCCAAAGCGTCGTCGCGTCGACGACCCAATTTCCCCTCCAAAGCGTCGTAGCCTCCTTGCTCTATCAAACGGATTGCTTGAAGGAGAAGCCGACGGAGATGATGATGACGATCCTCCCGCCCTCAACGACCATGAAAACGACACCGAATCTGAGGACAATGACGGACCCCCAGATGCGGGCTTGGACATAGACGTGGATATCGAGGCAGAGCCGCCCTCAGCACCGGTCAAGACAGTCACAACTGTTCCATTGATTCCCATTGACATCACAGCTCCGCTGCCAGCGTCCGTCGCGCCCATCGCAGCTGCAGCTGCCTCACATTCAATAATGGCAGGTTCAACAGTCATTCATCCACCATCTCCTACTCCGTCTGCATCTTCTGTGTCTGGGTCCCGCTCACCCTCCTCTTCGCGTTCTCCGTCGCCCAAACCCGAGAACGGCAGACCGCAACGTAAGAGTAAACGAGGCAAGAAGGACAAGGATGAAGACTGTGATGCTGCGATATTAACAGCTCCAGACGCTGAGTCCGCTCTCCTTGAAGCGGAGGTGGACGATGAATTAGACATGGAGATGGAGTTAGAATTGCAGCCTGCTCACCGTGCAGAAGCTCTGGATGTGCTTGCGACTATCGAGCTGAAGTTTGCATTATTACGGGAGAAGGTGTATGTCGAGAAAATGGAGGGACTTGCGTGGGAGGAGGCATTGGTTTCCGAGGGTGTGTATGTTTACCCGTTTCAAATTTGTCCATGCTGAAGACCTGCTTTAGGAGCACACCCGGAGCTCATACATCTGCAGGCCGAACTGAATAAACGTCGCGACAAACGTCTTGCCCTTGCTTGCAGAAAACGCGTGTATGAGGTTGTATCCGCCAACAAACGGCGGAGGACAAACGAAGACGCGGTCTGGAGTTGGTGGAAGGTGCGTTTGATGCGCGTCCTGTCCATACCCGCTACTCACATTGTGTTTGATGACTCGACTTAGGTCGCACGAGATGACCTGCAAACAGAGATGATTGCTGAGACCAACCGTAAACGCCGTAAATTGGAGCGCGAACGCAGAGCTATCGAGAGACCTCAACCAAGTAAGATTATTTTCTCTTGCTTGTGTCTGTACGGTTCATGAATGTTCTTTTGCAGTGCGCCGCATTCCTAACGCAATCCCCGATCCACCTCCCGCACCCACCATTCGTCAAATTGCACAGATATTACCTCTCACAACATCCCGACGCCACATGCTTGCGACTGCATACCCCGACTTGAACGCCCTCCCTCAAGCAGATGCGGCTGCAGATCTCGATTTCCTGCATCAGCACCGTATGATGAATGCACGCATGGTTATGGGCCCAATGTATGGCGCGCCTTCCATGGATACTCTAGCATTCCATGGTGGCCCAGACGTGCGCATGCCGCCTCCGCCCCCGCCACCTGTATTCCAACAACCCAGCCAAGTGTACCCATTGGGTGCACCAGGACGCCTACAGCGCTTGCCTTCTGGACCTGCCCCAGCACAGTATGATGGCCTCCCTCCTCCCGCATACGGCCCGGGAATGCCGCCACCTCCTCATTCAGAACAACAATTTTTGAATGCAGCACTACAGGATACAACGCGATTTGCAATGCCCAAGCCAGCAGGTGGGATGGATTGGAATGTAGGAGCGGAAGGGCGACGCCGTGAGGAAGAATTGGATCGTGAGCACCACCATCGACACCCGCACCATACGCATGCCCCACCACATCATCATGTTGGTAGTCACCACCATCACCGTCATCACCACCACGTGGTGCATCATCACCACCCGCCCGAGCCGCAGCCACAACCGCAACCACAGCCAGAAATGGTTAATCATAAGCAGCAGCACTGGAATAAACATGGGAGCCGTCCGTCATCCACTCATCCACCTTATGAAGAACGTGACCGACCTGTTGCAACGCCATTCGTGTTGGCACCGTCGCATAATAGCATTGCAGGCTCGGCCTCGGGTCCTGGATTGCCAAGCGGGCCTGCGCCATCACCAAGGCATGGCTGGATGCATCAGGATGACCGCGAGCGCCCGCCCCCATTCCAAGCTCCACCAGACCGCTACCATTCCCCTGGACCTCATCGGTACGCAGGACCTTCGTCGAGTCACTCTCAACATACACAATCTACCCTATCCCGTCAAAACTCATCGGGAGTTTCTCCACCTCGCGCCCGACCCCTCCCTCCCAGTCCGTCATCAATACCGCACGCTGGATTGCGTTCGCCGTCACGCTTTGAGTCTCATGCGTCTACGGCTAGTAGCCCAGTGATGAAGCCCAGGCGACCATTGTCTCCACCTCCAATGTCTTCGTCAAAGCTTGGTATGCCGCCTATTGGTCCAGCATCCGGGTTTTCTCCTCGCCTCGCGGGTCCAGGAGCACCGCCTAGAGAGATGGAGGGTGGCATGAACGGTGTCGCGTCGTTATTTGGTGGGGGAAGCAGAACAGCTTCCCCCCTCATTTCATACTTGCCAGCCACTCAAGGTCCACGACCTGCTTCATCGAAAGTGAATGCTATGCAAATAGTAGATGGACCCTGATTCTATTCGTATTCTTCACCTTCATCTTGTTTACTACAGCTATATCATCTTGTTGGGCACCGTACATATTGCATTTTTTTTCTCCTTTTCACAGTAATTATGCCACGGAAACCTGGAACTTTGTATATTCTCTTGGGTCTTATTACAGAGCCTGAGGCCAGGATGGATTTCGTGATAATGTATATATGGGTCTTGACTTAGGAGAGCATCGGCCGAGCCGTGGTCGAATTATGTAATAGGGCAGAATGAAATAACGACCCCCCACACCGTACATATTGCTTGTTTTTTTCTGTAATCACTGATGCCACGGAAATCTGGAACTTTGTATATTCTCTTGGTCTTATTACAGAGCCTGAGGCCAAGATGGATTTCGTGTATATGGATCTTTCACTGCGCACTTGTCGGGACTTACTAGAAGAGCATCGGCCGAGCGTGGATATCCTGTATGTGTGTATATAAGGTCGAATTAATAGGGCACTACAACTTCTGTGAATCAGAAGTTTAGAATGTCTAACGACCCCCCATCTCCCGTATCCTCACCACTTTCTTATCTTGAGCTCGTCAAGATATGCGACAATTTTCGCCTACCACCTAACTTTGGCTCTTCTGATGTCTTTCAGAAGCCTTCCGACACAGACTCTTTCGTGCCCTGGACACTATCGCAATCTCCAGGAAGTCCTGCTGTTGGGCTCTTGAGGCTCGACATAGTAGATCTCCTTCGAAAGGAGAAACCTGGGACATGGGTCATTCCAGAACCTCAGGCCGGGTACCGTGTCAGCTTTGATGCATCAGTCAATACCCCGAGAAAGCGCACTGCAGTGCTGAAAGAGCTCTGTGAGCGCTGGCGCGACACTGGTGCATTCCCTGCGAGCATCGGGCCCCGAAAATGGCGGAACGAGATGTACCCTGTGTACCGGAATCCCTTTGGAGTGCACGACTACTATCCTGAGAATGATTCCGACGAGGGAGGAGGAAACTACGCCTTTCAGATGGAGCGCGCTGCGTGTGCTCTTTTTGGTGTCATAACCTATGGAATACATATGACTATCTATCAAGGGATAGCTAGCAGCCCACAAGTGAAGATTTGGGTTCCGACGCGGGCGAAGACGAAGCAAACGTGGGTTTGATTGGTTTATATTCATAAAGTACATAGCTGAATGGCCACGTCAGGTGGCCGAGCTGGTTGGATAATAGTGTTGCTGGCGGGATACCCAGTGGCATGCCTGTTTTCGAGAGCCTCGTCAAGGAGTGCGAGGAGGAGGCCAGTATGGAAGCAGACATCGTGAGGAATCATGCGAAACCCGTCGGAGCAATCAGCTATTTCTTCAGGTATCGCTCTGCAAGACTTTTGGGGTGAATTACAAAGTATAACCATGAGATGATTGCAGGAACAGAATGCACTTCTTGCAACCAGAGGTCGAGTAAGTGCTGTCTGATTCTGTGCGCGGGGATCTCAACAACACGCTCTTTAGATACGTTTACGATCTTGGAGTACCACATGATACTCCGTTCCAGCCCCGTCCATTAGACGGTGAAGTGGAATCTTTTGATGTACGTATATCTGTGTGTCTCTTGACCATGCCAAACGATCTTATGGAATAGTTGCTATCGCTGGATGAAGTAAAATCAAAGTTGAGGCAGGGAATCTTCAAGCCCAATTGTGCTGCCGGTAAATGCTAATACAAATGGCCTACAAAGTCTTCATTAAATGTTTGATCCCACAGTCCTCATCGACTTCTTTATCCGACATGGCCACTTGACACCTGATGATGAGCCCGATTATATGGAGATTGTCTCAAGATTACATGGGAGATTTGAATATGAAAGATGGTGCTGACAAGTATGATAGGCAAACGTTTGTTGCAGCGTTACAACAACTACGACATAGAATTCGTGTGCTGTATATGATTAGATGTCAGTGTGTGGAGAGTCTCTGAAGACAATGAAGTTCAAGATAGATCCACAGACTGGTACAACCGTAAATGGAAATGGCTAGCACTTTACAAAGTTTACATAAATTCGGGCCTTAGGATTTTGCCGCATCACTGCCGCATCCGTGCTGCACCCTACACAACAAGTGTCTTATATGCGTATATAATATGTCTACGTCGTCCACAAAGGTCTTAAATATGATTTATGATTAAGAGATACCATAGTACATGTTTTTGTGTAAGAATTATCGTGGTATCATAGTGAATATAGTACTTCATGGGTGCGGTAGTGACGCGGTAGGGTGCGGCAGGGTGCGGCAATTCTGAGATTTTGTGGCTGTGTGGGCAATACTGAGATTTTGTGGCTGTGGGATGCGGCAATTCTGAGATTTGGTGGCTATGCACTACCGCACCGCACCAACGCATCCTTCTTACCAAATATACTGCGACTGCCATAGACGCTCCTCCCAAGTTCGACGAGTGGGCTCTCAGTGGTCTGACCAAGGACAAATACGTACATGTGCACCCTCATCATACAATATACGGACTAACAACCATGCATCTCACATATGAATCAATGCACCCAGTCACAGGCGAGCACAACAGCATGCTCATCCTCCGCACATCAAGTACTTCCATTCACCTTCCTTGGCCGTGCCTGGGGCCGTGGTTTGGGCTTTTTGGTATGTTTCTCTTTCTTAACAACTTCGGGCTCACTTCCTTCACTAAAGTTCGGCCCACACTGTTGGTTGGCACTGTTTTAATGCAACCTCCCACTGTGAATATGAAAACGACGCACATCCAGTTCTCCTTCAAATTCTGGTGCATACGGATCTCGGTCACCATGATTCCAGTGCTCGGGGAGACCCTCATATGGATTCCATCGGTCTTGGTGCGTGCCACTGAGTCGTATATAACAGATTGTAACTAGCAGGTGCCTGTCGAGAGTGACAGGTCATTGTAAAGTGGGTGCTCTAGAATCTATATAGTCTGACTCTGAATGTCATCGTCTCGTACTATATTACTAGGACTCACTGCTGCCGCGCCCACTACCGCATCCGTGCCGCAACACGCCCAACACGTCCTCTAAATTCAACCTCTCAAAGGCATGTCCGAGAGGCGCATAGTTGATGAGTTCGACAAGTAATGCTGCTAGGTCAATTAACTTGTGTATGATTAGAGTAGTTGTCGGAAATGAGCGTTGAATGTTGGTTTCGGTGTGGTGCGTTAGCGTTAGTGGTGCGGCAAGTTGCGGCAGTGATGCGGCAAAATACCTGAGCCCCATAAATTCATCGGCATATTTATTTTTGGCACAAAACGTCGGCGACCAGCTGTCGAGGCTGCACAAGGAGCAGGTTATCTTTCTTCTTACCCTTCAAGGCCATTTGTTGGCACCTGCGAGCCAGACTTGACTGCTGTCGCAGAAAACCCAGATACCTAGTCTGTGGCTCGGGAAAACCCACTGATCTCAGTCTAAAGACGTCTACTTCGAACACTCAACCGATGGTCACGGCAGACAACCTAAATCTCGACGTGCTCGAGTTAATTTTTGCATTCATCTCTGGAAGTGATCTCGTCGCTGTCTCGTCTGTTAGCAAGTCTTTCCTCGCTGGCGTTATTCCGTGTTTGTATGCCACGATCTCTTTCACCGCAAAGCATACCAAACGATATAGACCCGAAGGAGGAGGGGTAAGTCGAACGTTCGTGAAAAAGAAACATGCATGTTTCTCAATAACTATGCATCAGATCATATCACCATTCCTCACTCTTCGCAATCACCCTGATCTAGCTGTCCATGTTCGTCAAATTGACATACATTGTGCACCGTTCATCGCAGCTGGACAAATACATCCAAAATTCCTTTGGGAAACTGCGGACGCACTACGAGTTTGCAAAAACCTAACATCATTTGTGTGTGGGCCGAGGATCCTCCCAGCCCTGCTCGGCTCCCTGCAGGGAAAGGAACGCTTGCAGGATCTACACATCTATGCCGCGCTCACAACGACGCAAGGGGAGATGCTGCAAAAAATCACAACACTACGCAGCCTGACTCTGGACTACCCGACCTGGAATATTGTGGATTCGCTGACGAGATGGGCTCAGCCGTTACAGCGAACACTTTCGCACCTCACGATCTTCGTGCGTTCCTTTCGCTTACTTTCAACATTTTACTGAGGTTTGGTTAGATGTCTCAAGAAGTGAATGGCATATTATTGGAAGCCTTGCTCCCTCTACTGCCTCGTCTTCGTGGGCTGCACCTCATTGGATGTCCAAAGGCTCCTCATACAGTGGTCATCAAAGCTGCTACAACACACACCCCATCGTTGAAAGAATTCTCTTTCACTATATTCGTGCGTCTTTCCTTCATTGAATATCTCTGATACTCGCTCATTTTCTGCAGGAAAATACCCCTCCACCAAGCCTTTTTTGCCTACCTACTATCACCTTACCCAGCCTGCAGCATCTTGCCATCGACGTGCGTCCAACATCTGATGCAACGGCTATGACAATGGCATCGCTCTTTGTTTCGCTGACCTCTCTATCTACACTTGTGCTCAAGTTTGCGGACCGTCAGCTCCCTATATGGAACTCTGTCATTGATCTCATTGCTCCACCCAGTGCCGTCACAGTGCCTTTGAAACGTCTTGCTCTCATGGACTGTGCAGTTCCAATTGACATGGTTGGAAAGCTAAGCTCCAAGTGCAAAGATCTGGAAATGTTGGAAATACCGCTGCCAATCAAAGACATTGTACGTTTTTTTCCACATGGCTGAGATACATCATCACAGGAATCATTCCAGCAAGCCTTTACTGCAGCAATATCAAGTTTGAAGGAGTTGCACACGTTGACCGATGTTGGTGATGCCCACGCAAGTCACGGCCCGCGTGCGACCTTAGCAAGGAACGACGTGAGATACATGATGCGGGCGTGCGTAAATTTAAGGACGATAGTGAGTGATGGGCGGATGTGGACGGTGAGTTCTAGCATTCTCATTTGGCGGCATGGAGGTAGCGCATTGAGCTGACTTTTCCCACAGGGACGTCCAGATTGTTTCATTGGTGTAGCAGTCACGCCCCAACGGTACAAGGCCAACGTCACACAACATTGGTTTTCCCCTTTAAAAGAATATTCATATTTGAGTTAATTTTTGCTGTTGTTCATCATGCTAAGATCAGATGACCGCGCTTATAATCTACGGCATACTGGTAATTGATGTAGGCTACCGAAGCAATTCGATTGAGTGCTTTCAGCCTAAAGACATCTCTTAGCTGCCTTCCTTCTGTTCCTTCTGTGTCTCATGAATTTCTGCTATTCTGTATCATACTACTCACCTCCACCGCGCTTCCCCGAAGCTCATCTGCTCTATCTCGGTGACCTCCCCTCTTCTGAAGACAGTCGTGGTGGTTTATGGTACTATGACTGCATTGGCAGTTACCGCAACTTGCAAGTAATAGACTTACGGCCATGCCGCAGGATGAAATATATGTGGATGTGGCTGAGCGTTGTGGGGGAGATTTCGGTCCGTGAGGTGTTGCTCCAATGTCGCGCCCTGCACAATTACTAGTCATGTAGACCTTGCATGTCCTCCTGCTTTGAAACAGCATGGGCAAAGTTTGAGAACTTACTGTTAAGAGTGGTGGATTATCGTCGGATGTACATGCACGCATAACGCAGTTCATGGCAAGTCTAGGGGAAACACCTAGCAGTCTCACTGGGGTTTTTGGCATCTATATCGTATCAGTACATAGCTATATAATAGTACAAGCAGTGCTAGCGTGCAATATGAATGAATTGTCCTATCACGCCGTAGCCACTAGCCACGAGGAACGGCGCACAGTGGGTGTTAATTGACGCGCTCGAACATATCTCTGAGGCCTGAGCGCTTGAGCAGTAAACGTTTGCTACCGTGAGACCTAGTATTGTGTCAGTTGAACCTTCTTACATATGTAAAAAAGTATTCGAACTTCGGAAAATAAGCCGGTGCATGGTAGTATCTCTTCCAGCAGATAATGTTTATGGCAACAAGGAGACTGGTACATCTTGATTGCACTTGCCAGGACAATGATACACATCTTACAAAGGCTATACTTCTGATAATGAATACGCTATTGATACACACTATATAATATATAAAACAGCACACAGCTCTAAAGCCTATGAAAGTGGTTCATAAGCTGTGAATGGCCCCAGAAGGCGTCAAACACTACGTGAGATCCGAAACGCAAAGATAAGAACACCCGACGAAAAAATATAACGCCCGACACACATAGCCGTATGCCTAAACGCCGCATGACTGAGCTTGAGGGGCCGAAAGCCCAAGCTGTGAGCTTTGACACCCGCTTATGAAGATGTCCCCATTCCCTGCTACTATTTATCGACTAGCTGGTCCTTCATCGCTAACCAGCCAAAGGCTCCAGAGATACCCAGAGCAAGGCAAACATATGGCCGAGATGAAGACTAAGAGGGAGTATGCATGAGTGTGTGACAACTTTAGATAGAATCTAAAGTACCTGTGAGGACGATGTTGAGTATTTGTAACGGGCTTTTCGCGAAGGTCCATCAAAGATTTCATATACAGGTTCTGAGGTTGATATGAAAGGGGATGAAGGTGTGTGTGCCTGTCTGTTATGCGATAGAGATGGGTATTGCCGTATTTTGTGACGATTTTCAAGTGCTCGCGGTAATAAATATGCTGGGCGAGCAGGGCCATCGAATAGGATGGGGGGAGGTAGTGAGGAAAAATGTTGAGCTCGAGTGAAGTTGCTAGCGGCATTGCTGGATTTTTGTTCGAGAGCAGCGATACGAGTTATCGTGGCCGTTCGTCTAACAAGTGCGGAAGATTCTCCCAGGCGCACCGGAGCGTCAAAGATGTCAAAGATTGGTGGAATAGTGAGTGCCTCGTATCCTTGCGTAGTTATCGCAACTGACATCGATGAAGACAGGCGCGTAGGTAAGGATTGAGTGACTCTTCCGTATGATGCACTTTGTAGTGCAGTGGCAAATGGGCGCCGCAGCGAAGACATGGCTGGATGATGAGTGAGAGCTAAGTATCATAACCTGTGGAACCTGCCTTTATATGCAGGGTATGATGCATGGAATGACCGGTCCTGATATCATCTCGATCTGCAAATACAGGGGAAAAGTCAAGAGAATAGCCTCTGGGAACAGTGAATTCTATTGGAAAAGTACTTGTGGCGGAATTGAAGCGGCTATAGGGAATTGAATGTGATCCGCTCACCTGTTCAATCGCAACACTGCGCTGACCTCGGTAGAAAGCATAGATTTCTGATGCTGCCAAGCACGCTATGATTGAACTACCGGGCCACTCTACTCTTGGAACAAACGGTAATAGAATGATGCCGAGAGCACATCTCGACGGTCAGCGGTTTGCCTAGTATGCCGGCTTCTTTCGTTGAAGGCGACAACAACTTTGAGACGACCGTTACTCAGCCGCCAAGATGGAAAGGTCCGGATGCCGGACAACCGCTTGATTATTGTTAGTAGTTAGTAAGTCATGATTCGTCACCAATGGGGAGCTAGGAAAAGATTTGCGTCAAGAGAAAGATGGACGATTGCCGCATAAACGCCGCCACTATTAACCATGGAGATTAATAGTACCCAATTGCAGATCCCCCTACATACTAAATAGAAGCTTCCGATGTACCAGTTGCTGGAATTGTGGTCACATTATCCAAGGTGGCGAAGAGATGAGGAGATTATCGAAATGAATGGTTTCACATGTTGAGGACACATTTCTGGAAATCTGATATACTATTAGTTCCTGTTAGCACCAGTGACGTGAAAGACTTACCTCAAGTCGGACGAATACACAGAGGTTGCCGAGGAGGATGTCACCGTTACAACTTGCGATCTGGCGCACCATCACATTTTGACAGAGACCTTCATTTGGCTGTCGAGGCCGGGTGTGTTTTCCCCACAAGCTCAGATTACAGCTTGGAAACTGAGATACGTATTCTAGCATCAATTTCATGTGTAATCTGAGTCCTCTCCGAGATGCGGCCTAAAGGCTGTATCGGATCGAATCGTGCAGCTTCCATGCTGCAAAGCATCTTGGTACGCTGATGGTGCTGTGCAAAGAAACGATGTATCCTCGTTGGGTTCTCCGGCGAAACGTTGTAGATGCATGTTCTCACCCGCTTTAGGACTCGGAATTAAAGCTCAGCGGCATCCTCAATTTGCCCTCAATATTAACGGTCATGCTTTTTGGAATAACTTGTGCTCGACCTACGGTGTCAAACGGAATACAAAACTTCATTCAAGAACGCTCATTCAACATTTGTCTGTAAGTTTAAGGTTTCTACATCCAGGCATCTACACGACGCAGGAATTACTGTCCACCCCAAGTTTGCCTCCAGTATTGACGAATTTCGACTGATGTGCAGCTGTCACTCTGGTGAGCGGAAAGCTCGTCAAGTGGCAGCCTTCCGACTCCAGGTGATATCCGGTACCTTTGCTTTCCATTTCAGACCTGTACATGCAATTAAAAGCCTCGTTGAGTCCATGTGTTTGTCTTCATATCCATGAGCCGGATCGATAGGGCTGGATAACACGAGGACGATTCCAGTTTCTAGAAAAGCATTTACTTTTGCCCAACTTGCTGATCTATATCCACTGGCCCCTCGACGCTACATACGATGACCGTCGTTCCATCCCCACCTCAGAGCCCAATTTCAGGTGGTCCGCTACCTCAGTATGGGTATGGCTCTGATCATACCTTTGATCGCCTTATCCAGGACAACCCCTTCTTATTTCGCGTATATACTCCGAAGCAACGCTCCCCATTCTTTGATGCTACTGAGCCCTACTTTGTAGGCCAGAAGTACAACGAGCAATATAGAGAGGCCGCAGAGCGGCTTCGACAGCCGTTTACAGGCAAGTCAGTAGCTTCAACGAGCAGTTATGCAGATGTTGCCCAGCATATGGACTGGACGCAGAGACACATGTCCCCTTACATCTCGACTACGTTCAGCTTTGCCTGGGCTATTTGGGAGGCTACCCGCAGGTACCGGGTTGGTCTTAAGCACAACATTGAAATCGCCATAATCGATTCACGTCAGCTCGCTGGTCGAGCTGCGACCGCTCTGGAGCTACTAAGAAAGGGCTCACCCAATGAGTCAGTGTTTTTTGATCGGACTCTTGGCTGCTCAGATAAGCTGATTTTGTGACGTAGAAGGCATCTGGACTACTGGAAGTGGTACAGATTCGCATTGGAGTCGCAAGATGTCCTTGTTCATGGATCCATCCCCAGTTCGGCTGTTCTAGCCTCAGTCCCCCTTCTAAGCATTATCGATAAACTCCCGTCATACTTCTTCCGCCAAGATACCGTTGTCGATAAGCGGTCGTCTTCATCGCAGTTTGATATCCTATCATGGGATACCATGGATCGCAAGCCTAGTTTCCGCCAGTTCTGCCAAGATATGTCAGATCAGTTCTTGCACCTTCCCACTGAGCATCGTCTTCGCGATGCAACCGGAAGCTCCGTTCGCTTGGCAATGTCATTCCTGCGTCCCTGGTTCCATAGTGTTGTCGTCGACGATTTCACTGAAGCGACTGAGACAGTCTGCAGCCTTGCCTTCATAATCGCGCAATGGCCAGCTCAGTGGTGGTCACGAGAACACCTCGAGATACGGGATGTCATTCACTCCCTCGTCCAATCTGTCGGCGAGGAAGTCCGTGAGAAGCAGAAGGGGATGGCGGCCGAAGAGGTTCGGAGATTGCAAGGGATGGTCTCCAACCTTGAACGTGTTGTAGAGGACTACGAAGAGACCGAAATTGGTTCATCAGTCGATTCCACGGACGACATGGTAGAAGCCAAGGTCGAAGGATCTGTTGTTATGCCCCCCTCCCCCCCAGCGTCTATCGTCGAATGGTCGGTGGACGAAGATACTCTTATCTTAGCGCTCCCAACAGCTACCGCCCCACCAGCTGCATCTTTTTCGCAGGCTGCTTTGGGTGATGTAGCCACAGCCGATTCTGAGAGTCCAGATAGCAATCGGCCGAAGACACCCACCCTTATCTTTGCCCCTACGATTGTTGTTCACCAACAACAACGGTCCGCCATAGAGCAGACTCGACCTACACCAGAATCGGAATCTCATCATGAAGAACCTCAGCGACACCCAAAGCGCCGACCACATTCGCTGGCCGAAACCGCAACCTGTATCGTCACAGGGTTGCTTGTTGGCGCTTTCATAACTCTCTGTATAGTCAACTCTCAAAAACGTACCCTCATCTACGTTACGTAAAGCCCTAAGCCAAAGGACGAGATGGGAATAGTGCAATGGAGAAGTGTTGTAAGATGACCCATGAAGTAAAAGAAGATTGTACCGTTACAGTATAACCTATTGATTATCTATGTATGCACAGTAATACGATTTCTATCAGAAACCAAAGCTTCCTGATATAATCGACAAACTCTATCTGTTCTTTCAGATGGACGTGCATGTTTGCCAAGACTCTCGTTATAGCCCAACCCACGTTCTGTATTTTGCCACGTCTCCTACACGACGTTCTACAACAGCCTGCACTTCGTCTCCCCATACAGCTCCCGGGGTTTTTCTTGGATGTGCTTCCTCTGTCCGCGGTGTCAAGCACTCTCTGACGTGCTTCTCTGCTTCCGTAGATTCAAAGACCACACAGTTCTCTAGAGTAAGTGGCTTGGTTGGATCCCACCGCAGAAGTGTTGGGTGTGCAGGAACGGCATGAGGAGGCACGACAGAACGACCAAGATGCAGGTCCTCGAATATCAGCGCAACATCATCTTCGTCGATAGGCAGTTTACTGCAAAAAGTGTAAGGCGGATCAAAAGATGTGACGTGTGGACTCACTTGATCGGCTCCCCAGTGAACTTCGATTCACGATGCAAGAGATCACGAAGGAGACGCTCATAAAGCTTTTTGCGATTCTTTATGGGCAAAGGGTTCAAAATCGGTTTTCCGGCCATCTCACAGAGGATGTAGGTCGCGATGTGCAGCCCGAAAAGAGATGGCAAGGAGCCTGACCCGCGGAAGAACAGTAAGATACAAGGACGCCAGTTTGCAAAGAATCAAGACATACCGAGGACTGGTAATATTCGCACCCTGAAATCATCGAATACTCCAAGTTCTTTGACGGCACCTTTCTGGAATTCTTCCTCGGGAAGGGGGAGTAGCTTCACATCCCCGGGCACTTCTGTGGAATAAACAACGGGAATCCCCGAGGATACACCCTGCAGCCGCAACCTGCGTCGAACAGAGCGTGCGAGAGGGTCGTACATGGTGTACGAGATGTCACTGATCTGAATTCTTGTAGGATCTGTCTTTGCACTAGCTCCCATAGACGAGAACACCTATAGTAGCATGAGTTGGATACGATTAAATATCAGTCAGTAACTAGGACGAACTTTGATATGGTGCTCATGGCAATACTTCAGCAAATCGACTTTTGTGGTGATGTTGTCTATTGCATCTTTTCATAACAAACTGAATGAAAGACGAACGAGATCGAGGAGCGCATTGACATACCGATGACCCAGTCTGCTCCCTCCAGCAACCGTCCTCCGTCCTCCTTCCTCCAGACCTCAAGGCGGCTGTCTACCTCCACACACCTACTGATCTGCTTAAGAGTCCGCTCAATGCATCCCACCTTCGGCGTTCCTACATCCGCAAGCACAGCCGTGGCATGTCTGTTCAACGAGGAAAGCGTCACATAATCGAAGTCCACCAATCGGATCTTCGACACGCCCCTGCACATAATTAGTGAATCACAATAACACGGATAGTAATAGTAATAAGCACGTACGACCTCACCAACATGACTGCCACCCAGCTGCCAACGCCACCGCAGCCGACGACGACAACAGATTTTTCCCGAATACGTGCCATGCCCTCATCCCCGAAAAACGCATAGCACCGCGCGAGCTGCTCTCTGATCAGCTCCTCGGCATGTCCGTTAGCACCAATGCGGATCATTTGTTCATCCAATAACTCATCGTCCTCTGGTCTTAAGTGCTGTTTGGAACCTTCATTCTGGTCTGCTATTGACCTAAGGATGTCTCGATCGAGGCCACGTCTCCGTTCACGTCGACTGTAGGCATTATATGCAGTAAACAGACCTGATGTCAGTAAAGATGCAGATACAGCTGCCAGAATCAGCTGTGTTCTGTGTGATTGTGCAGAAAAAACATTCATGAATGAGAGATGGTGAAGAGTTCCAGGGTCGAGTGCAAAAGTAGGTAGGTTGAATGCGTCTAGTACCAGGTCATGTGCATGAGCAGACCCGAAAAATTACTACTCCATTATGCATCATCATGATGTTTCAATATTTCAATAGTAATGTTAGCAACCGTTCGTGTCCTTGTGCAATGTTCCCGCTGCAAACGTGTACGTACGCCGTGGTGTAGAACCGGTGGAACAAACACATTCGAACTCGCATCCGCCGGATTCAATCATATCATACGGTGATCAAGCTAAGATTCAAGACACTTGCTAGTGCACAATATTAATTCATGTAAAGTCTAGACAACGTCAGACCTCAGTCGTGGAAGAACGAACTTAATTAATATGTACCTAGACAACGTCAGACTATGGTAGCCGTATTAGTGTCTAGGTATCGTATGATGAAACAAGGAACTTACCCTCAGTCGTGGAAGAACGAACTGAGGGAAGAGATAACAAACGAAAGTCTTTTAAGTAATGGTTTGAATTCCTGCGTGATACTCCGCTGGGCCGTATCGCGTTGTCACGTGCTAACGCGCCAATACTCCTCCTCAACGCGATAGGCCTCCTCCTCGACTTCATCACCGTAGACCAAGGTAATCTCGTAAGCGCCCATGGTCCTTCTTTGCAAGGCTTTTCGTGAAGATGTCGGCGAGGTTCTCGTGTGTCCGAACATAGTGAACCTTCAGTTGTCGTCGGTTGACACGCTCTCTGATCGAATGGTACGCGATGTCGATATGTTTCACTTTAGCGTGGTAGGAAGCGTCCTCGGTCAAGACAATAGCACCGTTGTTATCGCACATAAGTGGCGAAGCGGATGTCTGTGGGAAGCCCAGTTCGTGTAGCAGCATTCTGATCCAGGTGACCTCTTTTCCTGCTTCGGATGCCGCCACATATTCCGCTTCGCAGGTAGATAAAGCGACGGTCTTTTGTTGACGCGCGCTCCAGGTAACCACACCCTGTCCGAGGGAGCAACAGTAGCCACTCACAGAGCGACGGGTGTCCACGCAACTGGCGAGGTCGCTATCGGTATAGGCGAGAAGACGGTCGTTGAGCGTCTTATTCCAGACGAGTCCTCCCTGTTTCATGCCGTAGAGCCCTTTCTGCAGCTCCCATACGTGGTCCTCGAAACCAGGTGCGACAAAACCCTCTGGTTGCTCCATGTAACAGACTTCGTCTGAATCCAGGAGTCCGTAGAGGAAAGCGGTTTTGATGTCTAATTGTTCGATTTCCCAGTCGAGAGCGGCGCCTAAGTGCGCTAATATTCGAAAGGACTCGAGGCGCGCAGTAGGTGCCGATGTCTTAGTGTAATCCTGCCCCCATACAGCAGAGTACCCTTTACAGACATATCTTGCTTTGAAGCGAGCGGGGGCACCATCCTGGTCCCGTTTAAGCTTGAAAACCGGTCGACCTTTCATCAGTTTTCGTCCGGCAGGCATGGACGAGCGGGGTACAAGTTTATATACACCTAAGTCCCGGAGAGAATTAAACTCCTCCTGGAGTGCCTTGGTCCATTCGCGAGCGTGGGCTGAAGCCATAGCGTCACGATAGGTGACCGGATCATCAGCAACCTCATGGTCGAAGTTGTCGGGAACAGCCGCGAAGGCCTCGGCCAGGAAGGCAAGTTCAGCTTCTAGTGCCTGAAGATCGATATCGGGGGTGTCTGCTTTGAGTGCATCGTCGGATAGATCGTCGAGTGCGCGGAGATGTTCGGCAGCTTTCATGGCTGCCAGCGCAGCGCGCTGGGCGGCAGGTACATAAGGAGTACCATCAGCTGCGCAACGCTTCTCTGAAGGGACATGTGCGCGAGTAGTGCGACGGATTGAGGGGGCCTGTTCTGAAGGCCTGGTGGATCCGGTAGGAGGAACAATTGCGTCGTTACCTGCCTCAAGGCTAGAACTGGGGGTGGCGATGGCAGAGGCCATGCTGGGCGCGTCCGGCGTTGAAGATGCGGATGGATTAGGCAGCAACTGGCCGGGATGCAAAGGTGTAGGATGGTCATTAAAAGATTCAATAAAAGAGACATTATAAGAAACAAAGACTTTGTTAGAGGCCCAGTGGTAGCATCTGTAAGCCTTTGAGTCGAGTGAGTAGCCGATAAGGACGCATTCAGACGATCTGTTGAAAATCTTAGGGTTGTGTCGATTTTGAATCAGAACAAATGCTCGGCAACCGATTTCCCGTAGATGGGAAAGGTCAGGCTTGCGACTGAACCAGGCTTCGTAGGGAGTGTGACCGGATTGAGAGGTAACCGGCGTGCGATTCGAAAGGTAGTTGGCTGTAAGGACGAATTCGTCCCAACGGTTAGCGGGCACATTGCAAGACGTGCGCATTGCGCGAGCCTTACCCATCAGCGTACGGTGCAATCGTTCAACACGGCCATTGTGAGCTGACGTGTATGGGGCAGTGAATTGATGTAGGGTGCCGCGGGTGGCAAGCCAATCACGCATCCCACTGGATTTCAGCTCACCGTTGTCAGATCGGAATATACCCACAGTCAGACCTGTCTCAACTTCACGCGCGCGGACCCAAGCTTGCAGAGCTGGAAAGGCGTCGCTTTTGGAGGCGAGGGGGATGGACCACGAATAAGAAGAGAAATCGTCAATCACATCCATTATGTATTTATTTCCAGCGACGGATACAGTATCCAGATGCTCCATCAGGTCGACATGTACGATTCCGAGTCTGCGATCTGCACAAGCCCCCCCCCTAACCTTCGGTACGCTTGACTTAGTCTGTTTGCCAAGGATACACGCGTCACAAACGGGAGGAAGGGAGGATAAGTCGATTGGCATACCGGTAGCAAAACCTGAACGAGCAAGGTCGTATACGGAGCGGAAGTTGGCGTGGCCAAGGCGTCTGTGCCACGTTTCAAGGGTGGGAGTGCGTTGCGCGAGATACGCATGGTCGGCAGACAGTTGTCCACCCGAGAGAGCATAGAGACGACGAGACGTCAAGGTTCCGGTCAACATTCAGGTGCCACTGCGGGCCTGGACCCAGCAAGACGTAGCGTCGAAAGACGCGACGCAACGATGTGCGGTGCACATGGCAGAGACCGACAGGAGACGGACAGTGGCGCTTGGGATGAAAAGGACGTGGTCCAGTGTGAGATGGATGCCTTTTGCCACGATTAAGCGAATGGTGCCGACACCAACAGCCTGAATTGACGAGTTGCCAACGCCGTTGACAGCACAAGGAGGTATAGGACGTAGGGTATAGAAGTCCGACTCAACGTTACTGATGTGCACAGAGGCACCACTGTCAAGGAAGAAGGGCACAATAGACGGGTCAACGGGTGTACGAGCACGCTGATTCGGCGCCTTGTAAGTAAGGCCGGCAAAGTCGACGGGCTGGCTGTGCGTGCGCCAGTCGACGCTGGCTTGCAAGTCGACAGCGGCGAATAGCGCATCGTATGCGTCCTCAGGAAGCTCCTTGATGAACGCGGAGGATGGGACATCGTATGCGAGTCCAGCAAACTCTTGGGTCGGTGTATTAGGATCTGGAGCAGGAGGGGGTGGAGCACCGGCAATGAAGATGGCCTCGTGTGTCTCGGCGTCTAGGAGATACGCGCGACCGCTAGTGTCGTACCTCAGGCCACCAGGCTTCCCAGTCGACGCTCCTTTGGTAGGGCGTGAGGAAGATGTTCCAGGGGTTCTGGTAGTGTTGCCATTGGAGCGCGCAGCGCGACGACGAGCGATGACCTCATCCTTCTTACCCTCCATAGCTCCTCCTTTCCCGTAGCAGTCCTTGGCAGAGTGCCACCAGCCGCCACAAGTAGTGCAACAATTGGTGTGGGTGGATTGACCGCAGTCAGCACAAGTAGCTTGAGTGTTTCGGCTTCGATTGGGCTTCCCTTTATTGGACGCCATCATGGCGATGTCGCCAGGTCCCTTTCCTTTGTCATTATCGACGAGTTGTTGTTCTAATTCAAGGCGGGATCTGATATTGGTCGGACCATAAGGTGCGGACGGGGTGCTAATAGTGATGGCGTCAGCAACATGGTTACACACATGAGGAATATCCTCGCTCATGGCGTTTAGCATGAGTATGGTGAGGAAATCTTCTTCCTTGGGAATGCCAATGGCGTATATGCGCCTAGCAAGGTCCGTAAGCTGTGTACTAGTGAGGGCAAAACGTTCCGAGCGACGGTAGCGTAAGGCAAAGGCTTGCTGGATGAGGAGGATCTGGGCGATAGGCCCGACCTGCTCGTGGCGAGACTTAAGGGCCTTCCACGCAGCGTGAGCATCGACGAAAGGAAGTAGGAAGTCCTGGTCCTCCGGGCAGGAGCGAGTACTTAATGCTGCGACAATACAAAGGTTGTTGAGGTCCCAGGTGCTAGCGCCGACAGGGTCTGCAGCGTCGTTCGGACGTGTGATGACGCCGAGAAGGTAACCTCCTCCATGTTTGAGGAGTAGGTAGTTGCGTATCTTGGCTGACCAAGTACCCCAGTTGTTCTGTCCGCGATCGAGGAGTTCAATTTTCTCAAGATCCGTGTGACTAAGGGTAATCGCCACGACTTTAGAGGTGGTGGTCGACATAGCGGAGATGTTCGTTCCGCCTCCGTGTAAGATAGGGGGTTGGAGAATGGTAGGTATCGCCGCAGAGGCGGCGGAAACAGATGAGGATGGTTTGGGGATACTGGTATTGGTGCTATTTGACCTTAGGTGGTGCTTTGCCATCCCAGTAGGTGGTGGTCAAAGGTAAAGATGGGTTATGGCTGGGTTATGGGTCCCGCTATTTAAGGCGGGGCGTACGTCTATCGGCGAGGTGCTTCTCGCTCGAAAGGGAATATGAATGACGCTTCGATGACGTCGAGCGTCTCAGTTGCACGCCGACGGCGTAACTGTTCCAGAAGGGGAGTGACTATGTCCAGAGGGGTTTCCGCTCGCTCGTTTCTTACGAGTGAGCAGGGCTCATAACCTGTAAAGTCTAGACAACGTCAGACCTCAGTCGTGGAAGAACGAACTTAATTAATATGTACCTAGACAACGTCAGACTATGGTAGCCGTATTAGTGTCTAGGTATCGTATGATGAAACAAGGAACTTACCCTCAGTCGTGGAAGAACGAACTGAGGGAAGAGATAACAAACGAAAGTCTTTTAAGTAATGGTTTGAATTCCTGCGTGATACTCCGCTGGGCCGTATCGCGTTGTCACGTGCTAACGCGCCAATAATTCATAGACCAAAACGATTCGTGATGATTTGCATGTGCTACTAGTAGCTTATGTAAAAGCACGAACTCGTGGTACATATAGTAGATTGCCAACGGATCTTTCTTCATAGGGTGGATCTTAGGTGGCGGTCTGCTGGCATTGCAGACGTTATCTGTTCGAAATGCAATGTCAGGTGGACTACATTGTCATGAAGATCAATACTCGGCATATAAAAGCAAGTCGTCTTCCCACTATCACCTTCATATTTACTCGATCTCATACCACATCCTCACAAAAAATGCGTATCTCCTTTGTCCTCGCAACTGCAGTTGCTTTGACAGCAGCAATATCTGTCAACGGGGATGAAGACTATCCTCATTGTCCTTGGTTTTGCTTGTTTGATGCCGACTGCTCGGGTTGCAAATATGCAAAAACTTGCGTGAGTATGAGAAGTTCGTGTCCTGGATCTATTCACATGACTCGCCGGCATTGTAGCTCATCTATACGTGCTGCGAGTAGTGTGGCAGTGGTTCGTGTTTCTGCTCTCACATCCGTGCGTGGCACGCTGCGTGAAGCCTCGATCGGTTGCCCGACAGTTGTGGGTGCACAAGGACTATGGTAGCGGCGGAGGTGGCGTAGTTTGGGGTGGCCGGGTAGTTGGTTATTTAGAAAGGAAGCTCGAGAAATCATGTGGTATCAGAGCCATAGCTAGCATATTGTACTGAGCTGGTTCTCTATGAGCTTGCTTGGCAAACTATGATTGTGAAGGGATATGATTGCTTACCATAAATAAATATGACTGCAACTTGAATAGAGCAGAGAACGACACCGGTTTTATACCTCTCGACAGGCGGGGAAATGATAGACAAAGGACGACTGCGATCGTGCATTGAGGCCATCGATTTGACATTATCCCCCGACAACACGTCGGGAAAAGGCAAGGATCTGTGGACACATTCCTATAGGATATGCACCTGTGGAATTCACTGCTTTGTAGCGCCACGCGTGCATCAGTCCACAAGAACATAAAGATCGTAGAGAAACGGCAGACAAGGAGGTGCGTCATGGTAGAATCACAAAGATCTGAAAGTTTTGATGCGTAGGGTCAGTCGCATTTTTATTGTAAACGTGCAAAGACGCTTACCTTGTCTGTCCACTGCGTCGCGAACCAGCGTAGTCCTTACTTTTGATGCAGTAATTTGAAGGGGTGACATAATGGAACCATCCAAAGCATCATACCGCAATACTTTTGAAATGGACGTCATGGCTTCGACCTAGCGCTTACATGGAGAGCTAACTGGTAATAGGAAAGAGGAGATACAGCCCGTAATAGTTCCATATAACGCAAGATGAAGGAATCATTATATGGTCCGTCAAGAGTTATACTGTGATGATACATTACATATCGGTTTGAGATAGCCACATCAACGATACACGCTTACGATAAATTTTCAGGGCTGCACGCAGCACGCGTGGGTTGTAATTATATCAGAATTCGCTGTAGCCCTCAGTTGTGCCAGACCAGTGCATGAGAGCAAGACGAGGGTAAGCGTTGTTTTGGTCTGTTGTGCAAAGGCTTTGCTTTCCACTTTGCAAAATTTGGCCGCTGCTGTATCCCTCCTTCATTCCAGTCTGGTGCACTGGCGAGGAGTGCCTGAAACAAGGACCTTTCAAGAATTCGTCAGTCCGAAGTTGTAATCTTCTATCAGGAGGATTGGTCATTATATCTCGACGTTCGCTCTCCTAACCACAAAGAGTCCCCTGCAATCATGAAGGAATTGGAGGATGCGACAGGGATAGATGTATGGGCCCTGGTAACCTTCCGTCCAGGTATGAATGGTGCACGAGAGAAACTACAACGGGCATCGAAGCGCGTCACCACTGCAAGAAGACGTTGCGTACTCATCATTTGGCATCTTCGCCATCACCCTACCTATCATTTGTGGCGAGAGGAAGCAGGGCGCGCTCGGGTGGCTCCTGCAGGAGATCGCGGCCAGGTCAGGCGACATCACTGTCCTCGACTGGATTGGACAACCTTCCGAGTTCAATAGCTATCTTCCAGCCCATATCGCCTCTTATAGCACTATTCCACGTACCCTTTCATCTTTGTCCGGAGGTCATATCCACACACAAGTCTCTTCGCTACGACAAACCATGCCTACAGATCTAACATTGAAGTTTTATGACCAGTCTGAATAGCTGAGCTCCTCGCTTCGCAAACTCCAGACTTCATCTGCCTTGTATTTCATTCCATGTCATGGAAATCAGACGGAGGCGCAGTCTGGCCCAGGAGACTCTCATGACATATGGAATCGAGGCAGGCGGGCCCCATGGCCTGCTGATCACCACTGAAGATACCCTAGTTCAGTTCTCGCGGGCAAAGCCCATTCGGCAGACGTTCTTACTTGTCCGTCCATGGGATCGGTATCTCCTCGGGGTACCTGACTTTTCAGATGACACGGAGAGCACGGAAGGTTGGACAGAGCCTGGGTCCCTGACGGATGAATCTGACGAGTCACCCAGTGGTTCACTCATTGGCGTTGCAGTTGCTGGTTCGCCTGAAACAGCCTTTCGACGCATTTTTGCTAGCGCAGTAGGGTGCATGCTCCGAGTCAACAATATTACTTTTAAATACAAATCCCATCTATCCACTGATGGGCCCAGCCCGCCATTGCGCCTCAACCAACACTCACCTGATGAAGAGAATCACTTCCGAGCTTCCTACGCTAGTCGAACCAGAGCTTAATGGACGACAAGAAAAACTAGGTATTCTCAGATAAATCCAAACATCCAAATTGCTCAAGCTGGTACTACAATCATTTATGCAAACTCAATTGTACTGGTTGGCTCCGAACTAGGTATTGCATCATCGGCCTTGATGCCAGCGCGAAAGCAGAAACATGACTCACTGTTGTGACATACCCTTCGGGCTACCGGCTCAAATTTCAACATTGCAACGTTCAACGTTCAACCCTGGCAGGTGAGTCACGTGGTTGAATTCTGGTTACTAGCGACCTCCTCATACGCACGTCACTATCGACACAAACGCCAACGCAGCAATCGTAAACTGTTTTGCAAGGTTGATTGTCGCTCACATATGAACTGACAAATATAGATGCTGTCAACCCAACAATAACGGCAAGGAGGGGGAAACACATTTTCTGTGCGAGCTGATGCCGCATCTTCTGAGGGGGATCTCAGATGATATCTCTGAAGATGGGGGAGCGCTGTAGGATGACAACCAGTTTTTATACCCTGCATATACGTACAGGCACGGTTCTGATCAATTTGGCAGAATTGTCATTGCTATCAGATATTCATTTGATTATGACTATTGAATCATAATCTGCCTGCAGGCATCGACAATTCAAATATATCTTCCTACGCCACTCGAACTTTATGACATTATAGGTGCACATTTATTATTGCGCGGCCTGCGCGGTGCCCTTTGTGAAGTCTGCGTGATGCCCACTCAACTTGCGCGAAAAGAAATGAACGGCGCGAACGGACCTGCTGGGACGACGACAGCAGCAGCGGCACACAAACGAAGGGGCAAGATGTAACAGACCCACCGCTGCTTCCTGACCGGGCCCCCTGAGGCTGCTGTGATAGACTTGGCGCCGGCGAGGAGCCGTGTACACAGGTGGTGGGGGTATACTCTATGTATCTTGGTCTACTAGTACTCGTGGTCCTTTAAATCCTTACCATTCAAGTTGGTGTTAGCCACTTTAGTAGTCTATGTCATAAGGTTTATCGTGGACATAGTCAATGGTCATTACGTATAGTAGAACTTGGGGAGAAAATACTGATACTAGTGATACATCGTTTTCACGTTAATAGCCCGTTCGACACGCCTATGCTTTCCTGCAATTTCCTTTCTGCTTCCAACCATTCGGCGACAGGCCTATCCCTGCCTTCCCATTCCCATTGGGCTAAGAGCTTCTCCTTTTGGATCTCCAACTCTTCTTGCACTTCTCCTCCAGCTGTACTAGACAGCTCAAAGTCCCACATACGTCCTCTAAGTTCCGATTCCCGTGCTACAAATTGAGCGAATGGGAGGCGAACGTCCTGGTATGCCTTCAGCGCGGCGGGTAAGTTATCTAATGTTGTGAGTGGATGAGCAAGAAGGCGACCAAGCACAAAAGCATCCTTCGTACAAAGTGAGATCACATAATCTGACGAAAGATCACACCTACCTCTATCGCCTGGCCAGCTCCGGCGCCAAAGTGGGGTGTCATCGCATGGCACTACATGCCGATTTTGTCAAAAGATTTTCTACATAGTCACAAGGAGAAACGTACCGCATCACCTATCAAGGCAACCCTGTCGTAAGCAGATAACGGCAATTCATTTACTACATGAAGCGCCCATCTTGAAGGGTTTTCGAAACACTGCAGAAATGTCGTCAGTCAAGGACGGCATGAGGAATACAGCCCAAGACTCACTTTCAGCAGGTTTTTAACAGCGGATTCAAAGTCCTGATATGATTCCTGAACCTCTTCATGCGACACAGATGAAGCCCAACGGCCCTCAAAAGGTGTGCCAGCTTTGTCCTCATCGGTAACAAGTGCCACAACATTGATCAGCGTTCCTTGTGAAACTGGGTATGAAACGACGTGCTATGAAGTTGTAATGTGGATTAATCAGGCTAGCAATAGGCTGATAGCAACAATCTACCTTTCTCTTTCCGCAAAACTACAAAATGGGAGTTAATCACAATAATCACGACTACTTTTGTGCAAACTCACTATAATGAAATTCGTCAAGGCTATGTGGTCTGGATCCAGTTCCGAGAGCTTCTTTGCCGGAAATACAGTGCGATAGACGAGCGTTCCGGTCCAAGATGGATCAACGTAGTGTCTTATCTTACTTGGGTCTATGACATCCTCGTCTAATGTTTCAAAAAACGTCTTCCGCACTGAGGAGTAGATACCGTCTGCTCCTATTAACACGTCCGTAGCTGAGGTGCTGTCATCAGCGAAGTGAAGGATGAGTGATCCTGATAACTGCTTGTCATATCGAGTGAGTCGTTTATTAAAGTGAAGGCTGCACGACGATGGGAGGTTTTGCTTGAGGGTTTCCACGAGATGCTGATGGTTCATATGAGATGAGACTGTGGGGGGTGATTGAAGCCATTCAAAACCACCCTGTGGCATATCAGACCTCCTGACTTTTAGCGCTGTCGGCACGAATTAAGTTACATATCGGCTGACAAATAAACACTTTGACAGACCATGACTGGAAGAAGGGGGTTTGGTCGAAACGCGAGAGATTTCTTCGTACATGTCGAGTTCTTTCATGACTTCCATTGTACGACTCGAGAGTACAACTCCAGCCCCACCAGTCGTGGTAGCATCATGCGCTTCATACAAGTCTATATGGATATCCTGATTTGCAAACTTTCCGATTGTGACAGCGAGAGCAAGCCCTCCTATGCCTGCACCACTGCACAGGAATTTCGTTTGCGTTACGTTCTTGAGAGATTATCCGACTCACCAGATTGCTACTCGAAATTTGGGATCGGCTGATGAGAGTGGCATTATAGGTTGAATTTTACAAGTGCTATAGGATGACCATAGTGGCTACATTTTATAAGTCAAGTCGACATACATTTTTGGGTGACCAGTCAGGAACTGCGTCCCCGAAAAAGTAGAAGTGTATCATCACAACCGAAGAGCTGGCATCTGCTGGCGCCTGCTGGACTGTAGATATTTGAGTCCGCATTACGTAGAGCCGTAGGATCGGAATATGTCTGTTTAACTAAGGGAATTTACGATTAGCTACGTGGTACGATCATTGGGCCACACAATGACTGAAGAGAATGAGTATTTTAACTGCCGCTTGGCGAAGATATTACCACAAGGAAAGGCAGTTTTTGGCCGATCAGCGGACTGAATACTGCAATGCGACAGCATGATGGATAGCAAGAATAGCTATCTCCGCCGATGAAATCTTGTGCGGATGAAAAGCTTTTAGCTACATCCGTCGTCGAGAGGACGAGTCTGAAATAGCCGATCTGTCGGTCTGCACAGACACCAGGTCTGTATCTGCGACCAAGTCTAGCCCTACTAGGTGGACGTTCGACACGGGTAGCGGAGTTTGAAGTTGCCAGTGGCTGACTGTCGTAGATGTCAGCCGCTGTCACAGAGCACGGATCGTATGCTGCGGCACACCAAGCGCTGGCTGGGGCAGGCAAATGGGGGAGAGAAAAAGACAGGGAAGGAGGACATTGACATTGCTTGATTGGGATGGAGCCCGAAATCAGCATCCCCTCGGGCGGCGGGTACTACAAGCTCAAGTAGCGGGCGGGCGTTGTGTGGTCACGGTGTAGGGTAATGTCATGAGCAGTGTGATAGGCAAGGCAGCTTGGCCATCTAAACTCCGCTTGAATCACTCAGACCTGATAGACACAGACTTGGAGTCAGACATGCACGTACGCAGATCGTAAGTATCCTGTACATTCACATCGCCGACATAGCGCTAGCCGCATCTGCCTTTTTCCGCACTGCGCCGCGATGAGGTGGACATTGTGGAGTCATCTCCAGTTACATAAACACACCTATGAATGTTTTTTCCCACGATATTAAGACTTCATTAACTGGAACAAAGTTACTTCAAGATATCACTGACATTTAACCGAGATACCTTTTGTCGCTACACCTTGTCATGACGAAGCACAGTAAAAATAATACGGCGTCTTCGGTATTTTCTTACGCCGAGAGACAGAAGGCGGAGTATGGTACGAAACGGGTGCGTCTGCTCAGCTAAATCATACGAACCTTTTCACCCAGTACTACAACAGCAACGCCTGGGTAATGAATCAATGCGAAATTTTGACGCATGCTCTTTGTGCTTGCAGCGAGCGAGAGAGCCAATAGCTTGCGATCAGGGTCATTTGTTCTGCAGAGAGTGTGCGTACACTGACCTATGTAAGTTCACAATGGCATGCACAAGTTTCATACAAATTAAGTATCCAGTGACACAGAAAAAGGATATCAAGCGGCAGAAGGAACGTCTTGAGCAGTTGAAGAAAGAAACTGAAGAGGAGAAAGAGAGAGCTAGAGAGGCAGCCAGGGAACGTGTACTTCGTGATTTCGAGAAGGGTCAACTGGGATTGTCTGCGAACCTGCCGTCTGTTGCATCTGCATCTGGCGTCGGCGCAAAAGGTTGTGCGTATCTCGTCCATTTACTTTTCCTAATAATGCTCAATTGTTCCCAGCCCGATCATCGAAGCGGAAGCTTGACTTCGACTCTTCAACAGTTGAAACTCTTACCCGTGAAGCCGAAGAAGCAGCTCTAAGACAGATCGAACGAGAGCAGGCGGAGTCATTACGACACAAACTACCAGACTTTTGGCTGCCTTCGCTAACTCCTACATATACCTCAAGCGGTTTGCCGAGCTCCCTCAAGGATGTTAAGGTTCAAACAACCTGCCGGGGAGGGAATCCACCCCACCCAATAACGTTGGTATACATCATTTGTCATAATAAACATTTTCTCATGACGTTTTCAGCCTGAAGTCATTGGTGCCTGTGGGGTTTACATTACTACCCACTGCGTTGGCGTC
The DNA here is from genome assembly GCF_016647745.1 of Suillus plorans. Taxonomy (NCBI): domain Eukaryota; kingdom Fungi; phylum Basidiomycota; class Agaricomycetes; order Boletales; family Suillaceae; genus Suillus; species Suillus plorans. Next base: position 111,274 of record NW_024537445.1, on the reverse strand, counting down.
ACAATCATCAGGTTCTACTCCCGTTGAGAGCGAAAAGGGTAAATCCAAGTTAGAGGATGATGGAGTTCCGATTTGTCCGGCGTGCAAAAGTAATCTTCACAATAATAGGATGATGTTCCGTGAGTTCACCACGCCTCTGACACCGCCTACAAGATTTGACCATTCGTAGTCATGAAACCGTGTTCCCATGTTGTATGCAAAGTATGTGTTGATAAGCTGGTGCGGGTGACGAAGCAGTGCATCGTTTGTGACCACACACTTGGTGATAAAGACATGATCGAATTAAAGAGAGAAGGTGCGTGTTTGTTCAACTTGTTTTGGGTCGCGTAGCTCCTTGTGGAGCAAAGGGACTACGTCTTGTTTTACCGCATTCTGATTCATGATATTGTCAGGCACTGGCTTCGCAGGAGGCGGCATTGCAGAAGCGAAGAAGACAGGTGTCGCATTCCAGGGTTGAAAGTACTCGTCTGTATCAAGATCGACTCCATAGGTCTTGAGTCGGTTTTCACAGTTCAAGTTGTTAAACGTTGTTTTCGGTTGATTGAATGTGCGCTATTTTGATAATCCCTCTACAGTGATTCCCGACTTGCAATTTGACTATTGCATATTAAAGCTCCAGAATAGCTTTGAATGCGCATGACAACCTACGGCCCCGTCTTCTTGAGAATGCAAGTTCCTAGCTTTTGCAGGGGACACCTGCTGGTACCTAATACTATGCATGGAGCAACAGGTCTCTATATTTGATGTTCTTTCGCAAAAGTTTGCTTATAGCTAGCTCTGCGCCGTACATGCATCTTCTTCCTGAATGTTCGACAGTTACTCCTTATCAATGGCACTGTAGCTGCTGACGCAATCACCCAGGGGTTACAATTCGGTGCGGTGATGATCAATTTGAATCTTTCTTCCAAAGTCATAATGTAACAACAGGCCAGACTTACACGTTTCTCATTTCCGGCTATAGCATTCTGATAATATCTCTCAGATCTCAGTATGCCTCTGCGGGACCGGTTGGTGCATTACCTCAAGAAGCTCTTTGAAGTGTTGTAGGAGACATGGTTCACACTCTCTTTCGGACCACTGCATCGAACAGTCCACTGGTCAGGAAACAATTCGTGTTCGGGTATGTTTATTGAATATGCTTAGTATATCGCCCTAAAGAACAATAAGGTCCTGGGATCCAGAATCCATGCAATCTTGATCAAACCATCTTTGTTCGTTTCGCTCAGTCACAATATAATTTGAAGGTCAAATTTGTGGTGTAGCAGTGGACCTCAGTGTGGTTCCATGTCATCTCATTGTGTGGCGTGAGTTCATCTCTCCTTCTTTGATAACAGCATTGACTCGTCACTGCACTACGCATTGTGTGCGAGCTGAGCCACAAGCTAAGCGGTGCTGTTGTGTCCTAGCTATTCTCATTACCACTGCCAGTTTTGACAATATGCCTCGCGTTTGTATCCCTCCCTCGTTCCACGACGCCCGATCCACAACCAACCAATCTACCACACCCACACCCACATTCAGACATATAAACCGCGATGCAGCTCATACTCATGGTCTTTCCAACATCACACCCACTGTCGATTGCCTCGTCAAATCATGCCGCTCAACACCCTACCATACCATGTTTCATCCCAATTTCCCAAGCCGTTCGAGAAGAACTCCCGGCGGCACCTCCTTCAAATTGACTTGGAGATCAGGATACGCAACATGATGAAGTTACTTCCGAATAGCCCTGGTGTTCTCCCTCCGCCAAGCACTACTATTCGTAACGCTTGGAATCCTGAGCCCAACAAGAAAGTCAGCACGAAACTCATCTTGCCGCAGGCGCGCGGGGATGTTATGTTCCTTCGCACGCCACCAACCACAATGGACGCTTCTTTCAGTGTCGGCAATGATACTTCATCTCTTATACGTGAGACATGCACTCCTACTTCGCACACATGCAACACAAACGGTGTTTCCTCGAGCAAGGTTGCTGGACGTTATCAGCACAAGACAAATGAAAAGTTCTCACTCAAAACCAACATTCCTGAGCAAAGATTGCCTCCGAGCGACCAGCACCCTGCACGCCTCGCAGACACCGAAAACAATTGTGTCACGCAACCTGGCAAATCCTCGATCTATGCGAAAGGGTTCAGAAAAATTGTCGAAGCCAAAATGGAAGAACTCCGAGTTCATGGATTGGATTTCGTTGTCGAAAGTCTGCTGACCGACGGAGTGCAGAATGTTGACTCAGCGCTGCTTGTTTCTATGGTAGTGCAAACGATGTTAATCAAACTGACGAAGGAATCGCCGAAACAGATAAAAGGTCTCGAGAGGATCTTACGCGTGCGCGCTATGAACATGTTTCGCCTACACTGGAGATCAGTTGAGTCCTTCTCCGCTGATTGATAAAACAGGGGCACTAAACGTCACTCTTAGGACGGCAACTGGAAGAACATATGCTCCACATCTGGTCAATACTCTGCCCTCACCCTGACGGGCGTAAACAAAGCTGGCCTTCTTGGATCACTCTTCTCTGCTAATATCGTCACAGCTGAAGACATCGCCATTTGCTTGTTCGTGCTATTAGAAGACATACACTTTGACCGTCTGTGCGCCATACACGCCCTCCTCTTATACGCAGACAACAGATTGTGCGATCCACAAAATCTGCCAGTATTACTCAAGCTCAAAGAAAAGTTGCGCGTCGTCGATCCGTTAACTAACTTGTGTCTGTGGGGTCCCGTGCCACATTCCCAAGCCCTCGTCCAGGTAAGCATTAGAACTTACTGTAGGTGCGACTTTGTCTAAACAAATCTTTTGTAGAAAATCTTTGATATCATTGAAGGCTGGATGGTTGACATTGTTCGGGCATACAAGCGCGAACAAGGTCGTGTTTTTGCGGGATCATGCCAACTTGGACGCCTCCTTCGGAGGCCAGTGTAGGGCCACGACTCCGTAGAATGAGAAACGAAGCCTAACGCTCGAGGTCTGGATGTTATCGCACAGGTTGCGCTGACGTATTGTAAATATATAATGTACCTTCATGTTTGTCTGTTCTCTCGATCCAATCAAGTCATATTTGTATACCAATGTTAAATTCAAAAGTAGTTCATGAGCATCCTTTTGGTGTGGTAGGTGAACATGTAGGCAGTTTATTTACGCCCCTCGAGCGACAAGAAATTGTTCCGGTATATCCGGATTCTCATAACGAGTGAGGGCAGGTACGGTGTATAATTCAGCCTTGTCGTTCATCCGCACCTCGCGTCGTACCTTGCGCTCTAGTTAATAACGAAGGTATTGTTTTGACTAGAAAGGAACTCACATTCCAAACCCTTGTATCGCATCCAATCTGCGTCACTGTTGCAGGACATTGTCGGACAATGCGCAAAGCATCATTCATCATGGACCGCTCTTCTGTTTCATCTGCTTCACGATAAAAGTTGACATGAATCGCGCGGAGGTTACGAGCAGCAGCAAAACAACTGGACACATCATCCTAACAGGTGCGGATGAGAACTTCAGCTCACAACAAAACACAAGCTGCGCACCAAATTGTGCCGCGTGGTGACGACAAACAGTTGCTCTAAAACGGAGCATCGGGAACATATGTCGTGTAATGCACCCAAACTAATTGTCATCCGGTCAATAGAAAATCGCTTGAGGCGCGACCCATGCATCGTGACAATGGTTTTCCAAAAATTGTCCGGGACAACCACTTTAGCGGTTGGCGTCGTAGCATAAACTTGTAATATTTCTAATGGTGCAGTGGATAGCAGTTCCGTTACGTCATCCGTCCATGTCTGAAAGGGTGTCTCAATATGAACTGCCAAAGTGATTGATCTGAGACGCCTAAACGCCTGGTGCTCCTTGCAGATGTGGTTGAAGCTGGTCATATCCTGCTCGATACAGTCAGCAGACGCGTAGTGAGGGCGAAAGGTTGAAGACTCACAAATGCTGGGGAGAGCCTCTCGAGTCCGATACTGGTGAGGCCATTATGATTGGTTGATACAATTTCACCAATGCCTCTATGTGTCACCTTTGGACACCCAATAATTGATAATTGATCCAGTTCGGTCATGCTAGGAGCGAGAGATTCCAGTAAGGTATCGGTGATTAGACTCGATGTCTACAAAGGGGAATGAGATCAATTAGTTCAGTCGCTCCGATCCTTGTCATACCTGACAGATGATAGTAAGGTTCCGAAGGGTTGGACCTGTAGCTGATATCCAGGAGGGAAGAATTTCAATAACTTGCGCGCTCGGCATTATGAGTGATATTCTAGACAGTTTGGAGAATCGTGAAAGTATGTTAGGATCATAGTTTCCGCTATCCTTTCCGTTTATCTCGAGTTCTTCGAGTTTGGGGCATTGGTGGAGAGCCAGGAGAATCGGCAATTCCAACGAGCCATCTCGAGTCCAGGCACACGATCTCAGGTTGACACAATTCCTTATTCCTCTTGTGCAAAGATCCAGGAGGTCGCTGTAGGACGAAGAAGAGAGTGCTTTTGGGAAGGCTCTTATCTCTGTATAATGAGGTTAGTAACTGGGCTAATTGGTGTTATTAACTGGTCTGGGCTCACCGAGACGTGAAACGTAACGTGCAAGACGAGGACAATTTGAAAGTGTCTGAAACAGCAGAACGACCTATTCTGAACGTGAATAACTGCGATTTTATGCTATGAACATTGTGATATAGATCCACCTTTGACTTGGCCTTTGTATGCCATGCGTATATGTAAACGCGGCGGTAAAGCCTTTGGATGGCAAACTCGTTGAATGACTTATTGACCAAACATAAGAATGCAAGATGTTGGGCTCTGACTATGGAATCAAAGATTATAGGCAGTAGTTCGAGAGGGACGTCATCAAAGCTGAGGGTCATATGTAGTAGGAACGGAACTGTGGTGGTAGTAGTGGCAGTGTACTGGGTTATGTAAAGCGGCGCGGAAGCCCCTGCTTCGCAGATCACATGCAGCACTACAAATTTCACAATAAGTCAGTACTAGTTCCCAGCTATACACCCGGGCTCATTTGTTCGACTGTTTTATTGCCTTTGAAGCTGGCCAGTCCGGTTCCCACGCATCAAAGTATACATGGATTCGTATCCGCCTCGGGAATTACGTTTACCGGTCACCAGCGTTTACCTATACTTAGTGGCCTTATCTGCGGAAAGAAGTGATGGTGGCGGATTCGATCACTAGCGAGCAGCAGTTGCCGGTAATAACCCTGGCGTCAACTCGTGCTCGAGGACACGTCGGGTAATAACAAGAATCGAGTCATCGCACCGCGTCGTTTGTGGCGCGGGAAAGTGTTCGAATAAGGCAACTTTAGAATTTGGAAATTTTGTACTGGACCCGGGCATATGCATTGCATTGGCAAACAAGGGACCCACGGAATCACGGATATAGGCCCGCGCAAATCCCCGAATGCTTGAAGATGCACCGTGAAGTTCATTGGGTGTAGTGTCTCAACCCTGCCGTATATATGAAATCGATAAGAAAAATTGGGGTCACCTCACGACCGAAGCTCTATTCGCCTCGCTGTTCACGAGCGCATCCGTCCAGCCCAGGCTAGGGCACTTACGTTACTCATACTACCGAGCCAGTTCTCTGGCTGCTTCACTGTCGCAGTCTGGCTAAATAGGGGACCCCCTCGTCGATTCATTACTGTAAACGCGATCCAGATGTCTGAAAAGGAATGCATCTCACTCGTACCTCTGCATTCTAGTGAAAACTCCTCATCTCGTACAAACTGTGAGTGGCATAGTTGAACTGATGTTTCAGTGACCTCGCTGACAGCCAGCAAGACTCCAGAACAAACTTAGGCTCGCTCGTTGCCACACCCCCCTTGTTCAACCAGTCTCAATTTGACATTGTTCTCCGGCGGCAGTATTCTCGTCAAGAAGGAAAGCCAAAATTTACGGCTGTTCCCTCGAGATTTTTGAATCTCACCAATGATTTTGAGTTTGCTGGCTGGGGTTCTATCTCTCATCTCACCCTCGTACAAGAAGATATACATCAGGGTGACGTTGAACTGACTTCATTCAGAGAACAGCAGGTTCTTGGGCAATTTACAGCCAGCGCGCTTGCGGCCAATGACATACTTGGCGGTGTATTTTACACTCTCCCAAGCGTCGTCGCTCTCGCTGGTGTCTAGTGAGCTAATTTTGCAATCAACATACATTTGAACACGCTCAACTACTTCCAGTTCTCCTATTTCGCTATTTGTGGCAGCTTTAACTTTATTTCTTTGGCGTCCCGTCATGGAAGAAATGGCTTCTGCTCTTCCAATTAGTGGGGCTCCCTACACCTACCTGTATGTTGTCTTTGCTTCTCAATAGAAATATTTATGACCATTTACCACCAGGCTCAATGTATCTACAAAATCTGTGGCTCTTTTTGGGGCAGCGCTCCTTCTCTTGGATTTTTCAGCCACAGCAGTAGTTTCAGCTGCAACTGCCACATCATATCTTGCAGGCGAAGTCTCGCTACCATTTCCAGTCTATGTCGGCGCTGCCTTTGTTTTCGTGTTATTTACTGTCGTCAGCCTTTCGGGCTTGAGAGAAAGTGCTCGCGTAGCAACTGGTGTGCTGGCAATGCACGTGAGTTCTGATGTTTCTTACTGTCTACCTACTTTTGATCATATGTCGGAGCAAGGTTGTGGTAATGATCATGCTTATCGTAGCTTCTGTCATTGCTTGGGGCAGAGGTGGGATGGCTCAGTTCAGATCCAACTGGTCGTTGGGGCACGTCGGATTGTCTCCAGCAGCTATAGCCCGACAGGTGTTCAATGGCGTATGTATAGGGATGCTAGGGTTGACTGGATTTGAATGTAAGTGTTCCCACTCGCAACCTTACAGTGTAATGTAATACAGCTTAGGCGCACCCTCATATACGTCAAAAATGAAGCAGAACTGTTATCCCAAGGTTCTGCGCAACCTGCATTTATCTGCACTTGTCCTCACTAGCGGGGTGATGCTCCTTGTTATGGCATTATTGCCTCTCGACGTGGTCGAGAGTGGCAACAATATCCTCAGTTTGTTGGCTCAAAAGGTGTGTACGCTTGCAATTTTCGATGACTACGTGTGATGCTGAAGGACCAGGTTGCAGGACGGTGGTTACGAATAATGGTCGTAGTTGACGCTGTTGTTGTACTTTGTGCGGGTGTGCTTACAGGTTCGTGAACCAGAATTATGCCTCGTGATTCATACTCATGTCGTATTTCAGGAATCTTGAGCGCTTGCGAGCTCCTTGTTCAGCTATCATGTGATCTCATCCTTCCTCGCGTATTTCTTGCTACGGTTCCAGCGACAGGCGCCCCTTATGTCGCAGTTATTTCATTCATTGCATTCAGTGCATTGATATATGCAAGCACGGGCGCAAACCTGATCGTGATATCCCAGATGTATGTCCTCAAATTCAGCAGTATCAACATTCTGACATTGAACAGGTTTGCGATGGTGTGGTTGGCTGTTATGGCGCTCTTCCCAGTCTCCCTCTTACTCCTCCGTTTCTCACGACCTCGACTTCCGCGTGCATCCCAATGTTCACTGTTTGTCGTCGCTGGTGCTATCAGTGTCACTGTAACCGTAGCGGCAGGCAACGTGGCCATAGATCCTACCATAGCAGGGTAAGGCACCTACATCTTGTTGCGATATTTTGCTAAATCGCTGCTTTAGATGGTTTGCCCTGTATCTCATCATCCTTCTCGTCTTGTTCTACACGTCGCAAAATAAGGTGACTATATTGCGATGGGTATACTGGGCATATGACCAGCTTCCCTGGCTACATAGGCGGCAGTTTACCAAAGGGTGGGGTGACAGTCTGATCCGGCATATGAGAAGCCTGCGTAGGCAGGAGGTTTGTTTGCTTGTTAAAAGCGACGAGGTACGTGCACCGAAGTAGAGGATGAACATTACTAAAATTGTTTCTGAAGATCAACAACTTGTTCAACATGATTCTCTACGTCCAACGTAACGAAGAAACATCACATTTGAAGATAGTGCACTTTCATAGCGGAGACATACCTTCGGAGATGGAGGCCAATGCGAGAAGCACGTATATCGTGCTACATTTATGTCCGTGATCCTGACAGTATTTTTGTTTTTAGTTCTGGATGAAGCATTTCCTGAAATTACTGTTGATCTGGTGCGCGAACAATGGTCTTGCTTAGCGCTTAATGTCTGACTTCTGGCAGATGTTTGTTGAGGGTCAATTTGATCCAAAAAATCTGGCCGCCCTAGCGCACCATTTGAAGATTCCACGGTCCCTCATGTTCATGAGTAGCCCAGGTCCAAATTTTCGGTATTCCGTGGCAGAACTTGGAACGCGCATTATTTCGATCTAGCATCATACAGGTCGCATTAACATGAAACTCGGTGCTGCGATAGGACGCCGCCCTTGGATAACAAGCACTTTTTTGATACTTGTAGATCGTCTGCTGTACAGTAGGGGCAGTTGTCTTTGATCTGGACAACAGTATGGATATATTTGTGAACAGTGTGTAGAGATATATCAATAAGTCATTTATGATATCTGTGGAGCTTGTTATGATGGTTGCGATTCGTTAAGTTGAGTGCCATGTTAGCAACGTACCCGCAAATTATGGTCAGGGCCAAAAAGCTGAATACCGCTTTGAAGTTTGTACAACATAGCAGTAACCAATACGTTCTCGACTGTCATCAAACACAAATAGGGAAATTGGATATTGGATATTGAGGGGGGAGTAAAGCCTCGGACATGGCTGGAGAAATGGCATTTACCAATCAGCTAGCTCGCCGCTAGGCCCCGAGGAAGCATAATTGAGATTGGCAGCGATGCCTATATCAATACGGAGACATCACCGCACTAGGGTTGTTTGATGCAAGCTTTACCCCCAGAGTCCACGTGGAATAGCCCCAGAGTGGCTAGTCTGAGTTCCCTGACAGAGCGCCTGCTGTCAATGATGGCCCTGACGCATTGAACAGCGAGGTAAAACCTGGCATGTTCGTGGAAACCGTCTTTCCGAGTCAAATAGGCCCTTGCGTATGGTGGACCGGCCCAATGCCTCAAGAAGAACCGGTCCACCGCGGCAGTAGAAGACTGTGACGTTTCCTGAGCGATGTTGCCATTGGCCTTCTTGAGAAGTGCCTGCCAGCAGCGAGAGCCTTCAATGCCCGTTCATAATGGATATATCTGGGTAGCTAAGAAGTCAGGCCTCGGCGTTAACAGCAACCTCGTACGGACTCGGAGTTGTGGATGATATCATGGTCTATCATTGCAGTGTCATGAAGAAGTTATGTCAAGAAGCAGTACATATTGACCGGGTCATCGTTTTTCATGGACTGTCTCCTTGACTCAGGGTCTTGTCGGCGCCGCTTGTCGAGGACTCGTGAGTCATCGTCGTTTTGCCAACTTGAACGTTGTCGTCGTTTGCTTCCAATGCCAGTTGTCGTGACGTATTTGGCTTCGATGATCGTGCTTGCACTGACAAACAACCGTAATACTACTAACACTCTGACTTTCATCAGTCACATATGTCGTTCGTGGCTGGCTCCCTCGCTGGAGCACTTGTGATGGGTGGTGTACGTATTGTCCCAAAAATTAGGTTTCGTCTAACCGCTCCATTACTTTAGATTTACCATGGGTTTTCAAACTTGGTGCAAACCAGGTGAGCAACCATCCGTTTGCAAGAATTCAAGACAAACCTGTTCATCGTTCATATTACAGGACTGCCCAGCATCGTGCCGAGTTCGTCCATATCCCAGCTTTTTACCTCTATGACGCCAACTAAACATGTCACACAGTATCCATGTCCTCTCGGAGCGTATCGCTAACGCCTCGACTACAATTCCCTCTCCTCCGCCTGCATCTATGCGTATAACGCATCATCCGCTAACATCACTCATTCAGTCCAAGTGGAACGAAGAGGTTGCTGGTTTATTCGGAACCGCCTGGCGGTGGGAGCAGCGTGCAGTGGAGTTGGGGAAGAAAGTTATGTATGGTGGCGACTCATGATACCAACTCCCACCAGGCCAGGCATTAGACTAATAATCGATGACGCCAGCAATCTGCTCAAATTATATTTCGGCGACATGCGCTCCGCACTCCATTACTTTGCATCCCCAATGAAACCTCCTTCCTTCCAAGCGTACACACTTCAGTTCTATCAGAATCTACGTAAATTATCGTCTTCCATAACCTTGGTAATATTGCTGAGTGTCATGACCTTGTGAAGGTGGCGGAGGCGGAGGCATGTTCTGGTACTGTGAACCCTGCTGGATTGGCTGTGTCTGAGGAGGATATTGCCGCCATGACTGTGGCGGAGGCGGAGCTTGCTGGCCATATGTCTGTGGAATCTGTGGATTCGCAGCGTACTGCGGTCGTGATGGAGGTGGTGGCGGTAGGGAAAAGGAAGACTGCCTTTGTGGTGAAGCCGAATGCGTTTGCTGCCGTGGAACCGGAGGGGCGGCGCGTGGAGTAGAAAACTGAGACCCAAACGCCCCCAGGCTTGCATATGGATCACTTGGCGTGTTTGGTGACACTGGATTTGTGTACGCTGGGCGTGCAGGTTGTTGTGGAGGTGGTGGGAGATTCGAATATGCATTGATTGACTGGGGTGGAGGAGGGAATGTGGAGTACGACGCCTGTGGTGGTTTTGGTGGAGGAGATGCTGGATTCTGACTTCCTTGCAGATTCATAGACGCGAAGGATGAGTCCAGAGATGGGGCAGCACGCCGCGGCGGCGGTGGTAAGGGAGGTTTTTCAGCAGGCGTCTGGGGTACCGCAAGTCGCTGCTGGATATCCGCTTGCCCCACAAGTCTGTCGCGTTCCGATCGACGGTCGGTGATAAAGGACTTAACGCTAACAGTAAGTGTAGTACTCAGGTCAGTAAGTTGCTGGTAGAACTGCAGTCCTTTCCTGAGCCAAATTTCAGATACGATGAATGGGGAAAAGAGTACACATACGTCAACCCATCCCTGACCTCCATATATCCATCTCTCGCATTTGAGAACCTGCGTACGGTGTCCTTCTTCCGCCGCTCACGCTCATCCCACTTCTTTGCGCCAGGTCCACGCCCAGCAAGGTCTCGTAAGTTCTTCCACAGTCCCTGGATCTCCTTCAACACGACTTGCTGATTGTGCACAGTGGTTCCAAGACGTTGTTGGTATGTCCGGAACTTCTCGAGTTCTGCGGCGAACAGCGATTGCTCAGCGCCAGGGTTACGGCGATTCAAAAGCAGCAGGTGCGAGACGTCATCAGCTTGGATCTATGTGGGAATAATATCAGTTAAATCCAAATAATATTATTGTGTACATTACCTTGTCTTTTAGTTCTTTGAGTACTTCACCTCGCTCGTAAGCAATTTTCTTCAACCGTCCCAGTCGCTCCTCGATTTCGGTAGTATACTGTCTGATTCTGACTCGTTCCTTTTCATCGTGCGCCTCGGCACCGATGTCAAGATCTAGCAGGCTTTCTGAAGGGGCATCACGTTGGGCGCTAGCGCGGAAGACATCCTCGACGTCAGGTGATAGCAACAGTCGAATGTCAGATTTGAGTGATTCCCAGAGCGTCGATACCTGTTGGTCGGATACGGCGGCAGCGTCTACAGCACCTAGATGAGATTTCAAGTCTTGCCGAATAGACTTCGTAAAAGATGCAGATGGTTCTTGTGTCCACAGGTGGTCGTACTTGACCCGCATCGTCTCGCACTCTCTTGATTCAACATCAAGGTCCCGCGAAATACTGTCCAGTTCTGCTTTGACAGCCTCCTTGAGACGAGCCATCTGTTGCAAGAGTATGTCGATACCCTCCCTGTCCTCCATGACGTTGATATCCTCTCGCCAGCGGCGTACATCCAGGGGGATCTCTTCCTCCCCACCTAAGCTACCCTCAGCCATTGCCTTGAACCTTGCAAGTCCCGACTGCACTCCCATCGCTTCCAGTGCACTGCGCACCTCGACCTCGGCGCTTTCTGCGTTCTCAACCTCTTTGCGCACAAGCTTTGCCTTCTCCTCAGAATACACGCTGGCGCTCTCGTGCACGCTCAACGGAATTAACTTGACGAAGATATCTGCGCCTATAACATTCTGAACGTCTGGTGCGCGATACACCTCTTGAATGGAAATAGGCGTAGCGACAACCGCTTTTTCGATAGCAGGTAGTGCATCGGCAGATGGAAGGACAGCATTGTAGATGAGATCATTATCGCGCTGCGCTTCGGTCTTGCGGTCTGTGCTCAGTTGAAGCTGTACCTTTGTACGTTCGGAGATGGAAGGCCCAGCATCTGCGGGAAGCGTAGGTGATACGTGGGCAAATAAAGCAGAAAATGATGCAGCAGAGCGATTAGCCTCTTTTGCTAGAGATTCAGCAAAGGTGAACCGTACGAGGGCCTCGCCGTAGGCCCCCGCTTTATTGTCAACTAGACCGCGATAGTATTGTGCGATAGAGCCGAAGTGTTTGGACTTTATCTGCGTAAAATGTCAATGTTAATCTCGTGTTTCAATATATGGAAATACCTGGATGAGAGTGATCCAGTTGCGGTCGAATATGCCCTTACCCATAAAATCTTTCACCTCCTCGCTCAGGGAGGTGTACATGGAAGCAGACTGGGAGGCAATCTTGGCTATCAACGTGGGTGCCTTCTTCTCGTCGATGCATTTTTCCAAAAATACTTCTGTAGCCTGCGCCATGATTACTCCCACCAGAAACTTGATCACCTCCCGGCTGAGGTCAGTCGAGGGGGCATGCAAGAAATTCTCGTTAATATATGTGAGCATGCCTGCGCATGTCTTGAAGTAGTAAAAGGCTAGTTTGAGCCCCTCTGGATCGGACCTGTTCTGAGAAGCGGCAATGGCGGAATGCGTAGCTGCGATCTGGAATAGAACAGAGGCCTTCTCATACGCAATAGCTGTCTGCGTAGTCAGCTTGTTCGTGAAAGCATCATTCCACGGGAAGTTGACTCGTATCTCTGGGAAGCGCATCTCTAAGATCTCGAGTTGCCCAAAGTACTTGTAGAGCAGATCACGACCTGGGAAGTAAAGTTGTGAATGCCCCACGATCGTGATTGCTTGAGCGACGAACCTGTCATATCGCTGCCTGCTCCCTTTACAGCGTCTTGCCTGCAGCGTTGCAGCGCTTGGCACTCCTGTGCATAATTGTCTGGGTTCTCGCCGAAAGACTTGGCAATGAGATTGCGTATGGGAGCTGTCCAATCGACGTCCCCCGTCGTCTTCTTGGGGATCGCTATCATGGGCGACTGGTGCGCCATGTCTGAGAACTAATATACCTTGGAGTGTTCCTAGATGTACACTCAGAGCCTGCAGAGTCTATACAAGGGCGGATTGTGTTAGGCTATGATTCCATGAAACTGCGCATATGGCTCGCTCCTTCGGAATGCGGCATGCAATAATGGATTTTCGACCCCCACGAGAGGGGTTGTGTCTTTGCCGTTTCCGTCCGCTGTGGCAACCAGAGCTCGGGACCGTCATCTCATACCAAAGCCATGTCGTCTGAAAAAGCGTCATCAAGCGAAAACATTGTTAGCCAGAAGGTGTGTTTTTATAGTCAAACACAATGTTCGAAGCTAATGGTCTTTCAAGTATGACAGGTGTCGTATGTGCTTTTATTGTTCTGGGTTGGAAGAGTCGACTGACTGCGTCCGCAAGTGGCCGATCTCTTGGTGAAGGCGTGAGTCTTGCTTTGCATTTGCAGTTGGTATGAATATCTGAAATTTGTGCAGCGGTGTAGGCTTCAGCGTTGGAGTCGTTGCATCCGTCATTCTTTTCCGAAGTTTGTGTCTTGCTCTATTTTCTCCGCATATTTTAACCTTATACGTTACAGGACGAACATGGCCCATTGCTCTTTCAACAGGCTTCGGTATAGGTGCAGCGTACGCAGACTGCGATCGCTCATTCAACCCCGCACGCATCTCGGGAACACGCATAATATCTCAGACAGACGAGAGCAAATGATATCGCTTGACATATCACTCGATAGTATTGCGGAGAGCACTACACAGAGCCAACAGTATGATCGTGAGCCTCGAGGACTTGGCATTATTTTACATAGAGCGCCTTCGCACACCCTTCCACCTTCCATAGTTCACAACGCAAATGTTCATTCCCCTTTTGACCAGCGTTCACTCCCGGCATGCGAGCTTTCGGGCAGTAATTCATTGGTTGTAGAAAGAGGTTGTGGTGCCTCCCTAGGCAGTGTTCTTCGAGGTTTTCCGAGCATGAGACGCTCGTAGAGTACGTCTGCAGACAATTGAAGGTAATATGAGTGACCGGAATGAAGTTTGAAACATCGAATAATGACGAACATGCTGTTGCTGCCATGATGGGAACCGTGACGATGATGGTGCGGAGCCTGCGAGCTTGAGGAGGTAGCTTCTGTGCCATTGCGCAACTCTTTAGATTGCAGCACACTTAGTACCGATTCATGGTAGTTGTGAAGCCTGTCCAGACTCCAGAAAGAAATGTTATCCCCAAAAAGGCTTATACGTCACGTTACTGTGAGTTCTGAGCGTAAATGGCAAATTCAAAATTCAATATTCAAGATTCAAACCCAGAATTACCAGTCCGTCGATCAACAGCTCGCCTCATACGGGCTAGTCGCCAGTCTAATCAAGGGTCTACCCCCTCAATAAACTCCAAATCTGTAGGTCCCCGCTACAGAGTATTTTAAACTCACACTGCGTTTTTAGGACCACTCACACCACGACATAATCTTACCCTGGGTCGCGGCTCCGTCGTCCACCCCTGTTCAATACTACATAGTACCCCTCCTGCACTTTACGGATCCCCCGTATAGACCACGTTCGCATACTTACGTGTTTCTATACTAGGCACTAGAAGTTGGACGAAGTTTACATCATGAGCCGAATCTCTGGGTCTGACAGGTTTGACACTGGCACTTACCGCAGGGACAGCGGTGCCTCCTTATCTTTCAATATCAATGTACGACGGACAACTGGCTTCCAATGCAAATACCATCTTTTCAAGCTTGCACATAAAATTTGCCACGGGGGGCTCATCCGTAGATTTCGAACGAGCTACGCACGGCAAAGGTATAGTCGTCGTGGTTGACGGCTATCGATGAAACCGATTATTCATTCCCTGCATGTGTATTCGGGACACGACCCATCAGAGTCTTTGCTAACGATTATGCTGATTGCAGTGCTTTGTATGGTCATGCAACGATTTTTTTCCCTTATATATTACGATATATCGCAGTTGAGTTGTCTTTGAATAATTCTCGCTTTCTTAGACGCCATCTTAACCATGCCTGCAGGTAAAATCTCGGTGAACGTTTCTCAGGGAATTGCGACGATAACCTTGAATGAACCTCGCCATCTGAATGCGCTAACACTAGAAGGTTTGTGGTGTGCTCAAGCAAACTACGTTGACTGAGTAACTTTCAGACTATGACGCATTTGCCAACTCTTTACGGGCCATCGATAAAAGAGAAGATGTTGTAGCAACTGTATGGCAAGGCAAGCAAATTTTCAGGAATTTCTTAGATCAACTTATCTTTGCACAGCAAATGGGAAGTGGTTCTGTGCGTAAGTCCACAGAGCAAGCGTTTCGTTGCTTCTAGTGCTTACTGTTCCGGAAAGTGGCTCGGACCTGACGCAGACGATGGCAACGACAGGCAGGAACCGTGACGTTCCGAACACTCTGACTCAATACTCGATGAGGGATTACCTCGTCCATGAGGTAGTGGCTGCTAACACGGATTGCACACACGCCGTACGTTACAATCCTTACTTTTCCATAGTGTCGCCGACCGATTATTCCTATCATGAAAGATCTATAGTCACAGCAAAATTCTTGTTGCAGCACTGAATGGGCCGGTGATAGGTATGCAACTTCCTTAATATCTCGCAACCGGGTTGAGTGACGACCTCGAGGTTAGGTTTAACAGCTGGTGCGTTCACTATAAATTCTATGCGCGCCATCTCTGATCGGTCTTCGTAGCTTTCCTTGGTAACTTTGATTTCATATATGCCGTGCCAGAGGCCTGGTTGAATGTTGGCTTGTCATTGCTGGGTATGCGCGTTTGATTGTTTCCTTCGATACACGCTGGAGACTCACCCTCCCAGGCATTGCAACGGAAGGAGGGGCTAGTGTTTCATTTGTCAACCGCAGTAAGCGAATTCATTGCCATATGACCTTTTCTCATGATATTGTCAAGTGGGAATCGCCAAGGCAAACGAGGTTCTTATTCTTAACAAGAAGATTAGTGCATCAGAGATGCTTGAATGCGGATTTGTCAAGTACGCGTTCCCACATCCGACCTTTCCTCCCCCATCCTGATAATGATTTAGCAAGATTTTTCCATCGAAATCAACAGAAGAATTCCACTCTGCGGTTCACCAACACCTCAAGAAGGAACTCGATGGTTTAGTTCCCGCCTCTATCTTTGCCATCAAAACCCTCATCAAAGCTGGGTTGAACGAGAAAAACGACTTCCACGCCGTGAATCTGCGAGAAAGTTATGCTCAAGCGGAGAGATTTAGCAGTGGAATACCTGCTGAGCGCTTCAGCAAGATTGCCAAGAAAGAAATCAAGCATAAATTGTGATCTATGTATGTATGTTTGCCCTTATCATGTTACCGACCAGCGCACCTGACTGACCAGTGACCAGATGTATACCTGGCTTTTCTAGTCGTTTACCCCTTTCCAACGAGAATATGGTGATTTGTACGCAAGAAGATCCCGAGAAGATGTAATATATTTGCATGATTTTTTTCTTCAAGATTTTTGCAGCGATTGTGATTCCCGCCCTCGAAACTATCATGCTATCATGACCAGCAGCCGCCTGAGTGGGTCTGCTACTAAGCGCGTAGACCAGAAGTTTTACCACAATTCTTGGCCTTTCTTGGATTCTGGAGCACGTTAACCATTGCGGTGTTTACACACATCTGCATGGCGAGTTACAGCATAGAACCTAAGGGAAATGATTCCCAAAGCTATCAAGCTCAAGTCAACATTTGTTCGTATCTTTGTGTTCTATATCAAGTGCGTATTTGCGATTAGTCTTGTCGTGCGGGGCATCAGCGCTTCAGCACTCCGGTCAGAATACAACCGTAATGGTACTTTCAATCTATCCACTTTCTAACAACTGTTATTGGTCACCAATGGCTCGCATGCGGGGGCGGCACTGGCAGCATCACCCTTCGTTGTTGAAACGTTGATGGGTCATTAAAATTTCGTGTCTCCTGATTCATAGAACCAACCTTCTCATTCCGGTCGGGCTCAACCATGTCATCAATGTGATCATTCTCTTCTTTAACATCAGTGCTGCCAATAGTGATATATATATATATATCGCATCCTGGACACTCTACGGTCCCGCGATGGTCCATAGAACGAAAGGCGCCGCATATATTCGAAATGAAATAAAGATGCTGGGGGTGTCTCCCCCCTTCAGTTTAATCTATTTGATTTTATTCAATATTCGTTCCAAAATGGACCATTGTCCACGAGGAGATCTCCGGGGTCCTCGTCGATTTGTGTCTCCAGAAGTCCCTGGACATACTAACCCTCTTCTCGTCAATACCGCACCCATTTGGCGCTTTTCTACGTGAGGCACCATGGCTTATGTCGCTGTCGACGCAGACGATGTGAGTAGCATCTACTATTATAAGATTTCTCACCGTGTTAATGGTCCATAGCGACTAGAAGAAGGACCAGAGGGTCTCGAGTTCAAATGTGAGCACGTTTGTCTCGAAGTGCGTAAACAGATATTCAACCTAAGCAGCTTTCCTTGGAACAGACGCGAGAGCAGAGCAACGAACACAGTCCGGTGCTTCAAACCTTGACCGAGGTACGTCGAAAATTCTGCCGCATCTTCTCCCCTGACGCGTATCCAGGATATCTTACAGATCACACCACGCACAAAGGCCCATCTGGGTTCTGGACAGTCGATTACTATCAACCATACTTTGACGTTGATACTTCGACTGTCTTGAAACGATGCTATACGACGCTCCTCCCCACTTCACCTTCCTACCTGACAATTCTTACACCCAGCGCTGACCTATACGGCCCTTTCTGGATCCCAACCACGCTTATACTGGCGTTATTTCTGTCTTCGTCACTTGCAGCAAGCATCTCGTCTTACCTTTCTGACCCGGGAGCTGCGTATGAGTATGACTTTGGCCTACTTAGTCTGGCAGCAACGATCGTGTATATATACACGTTTGCAGTACCTGTTCTCCTGTGGCTCGCGCTACGCTACTTTGGCGTTGGTGAATGGGGCGTAGCGGAAGCACTTGGTGTTTGGGGTTATTCGTTATTCGTTTGGATACCGGTTTCGGTAAGGACACAACTTAGGTGCACCGTTTTTGAGTAACCGTTGTCCTGCAGATACTATGCGTCATACCCATCTCTATTTTACGTTGGGTTCTAGTGGGACTTGCGTTCTGCTTATCAGGGTACTTCCTGGTAGCGAACGTGTACCCAATATTGGCGATGGTATGGTCATATCCCTCGCCTGATTTAGTTTTGTTGAGATTGTTGACAACTCTCTTAGGCCGATGCAAAAGCTACTCGCTTACTGATAATTGTAGTCGGCGTGCTGCATGCAGCGTTAGCGTTGACATTCAAGGTGTTGTTCTTCAGCTACTACGTCGTGCACGATATTGGGCCTGGAGCAGACCCCATACGGAGATTCATATAAAGTGCAGTTGCGCTGGTCTTTGATTAGTTTCGTTGCAATGCATAATCTTTTTCACCAATTTCGTGAAATGACAAAGAGCGGACTACATCGCAACGACCGTCACCGTCTGGTATTTGATATATATTCAATGCTAATACACGTCAATGAAAGATTTACATACACCAGACCTACAAACTTTGGAGTCGTTCGTTGGGTTTACAATGCCAGATTGTCAAACTTGCCCCATCCACATTTTTCCATGTTCCACGAGTACTAGCAGCGAATTTTGACGACTTCACCTCAAGCGATGGGAAAGAGTTTGAGTTTCCGGGGCATCAACATACATCATCCAATATACAAGAGCATGTACTAGCAGCAAGTCATGAACGCAACGTAATGTCGTCAGTGGTAAGATGTGGGGAATAATGATGACATGATCCAACGTCTTTTGAGAGATCTTAAACCGAAGCAGTGCGATGACGTGCTGCTGCTTCCTGCGCTGCTTCCGCCCAATCCCTCTCGCGCACACCGAATTCAACTGCCAGTACGGTCTTGTTGAAGTGTGTGAAAGTCAGTCCATAGGGTTCGCGAACACGTGACTCCCAGCCTTCTGGAATACGCTCGTGAAGAACAATGCTACGCAGGTCCTCTACACGGCCTCCAAATATTGTGAGTAGTGTTGACGAACTGTTGCAAAACGTTTAGCGTGCTTGTAAACGAATTACGTAATGACACATACTTGGCGCTACCGAAGACCTTGTGGAAGAAGCTGAGCGAGAACTCGTTGTTTGTTGCACGCGCTACTGCGCGACGCTTGCCGAGAATGCTCGAGAGGTCTTTGGTGGTAAGGACTTCGTTGCCATACTGGTCCTTGCCGGTATTTGCCGCAAGCAACTCCTCGATGAAGGGTATGTGTTTCGTCGATTGGTTTGGTTCAAGGGCAGTGTCAAGACCTGAAGATAATTTATTCAATATGCAAGAGCCAGACAAGTATGGGAGATTACTCACGGAAAAGAGATGCGTCATGTTCGATACCGTTATGCAGGTCGAGTTCTTCCAAGTCAAAGGTATCATTACTGTAGCTTTTCTTGAGCATGCGAGCGGCGAAATGAGGCACATAAGAGCAGAAGGAAGGACCGAAGTTGTAAGTTGTCCGGATCTGGTGGTTAAGTTCGACAAATGAGATGTTGCGTCCGCTGCGTGGGATGATGCCTGCGTTTCAATGTAAGAGATCTATGAGCCTTATTGTGTGGGGAATCGAGACTAACCGTGATTGGCCATCGCATTGAGTGCTGGGCATGAGCAGCGGGAGTCACCTTCCTGAGCAGGCTTAAACTCGGGCCAGTGCCCTCCATAACCTGGGTGGCCCTCGGGCGTGACGTGCCCGATGCGGCGCTTCCTCCTCACGAGATTGGAGAGTGTAAGGAGCACATCCCAAGACATGACCCCAGCATCGAAGAAAAAGTTAGACACGTTGGAGAAGACACCCATTTTGCTGCAAGGACGTGGATCTGAGGTTGAGGGACTTCTTTGCTAGCGGCATGGTGCCCAAGCATCACGATGGCTTTATAGGATGGTCTGAGAAGGTTACGTATAACTGGAATTTAGTAGATGGTACCTCAAGTTCAAGGTGAACTCTGTCTATTATTTTCCTTTTACCGACCCGGAGTGTAATATTAACGCAACATGTGGTTTGAGGGTTACTCTGATCGGCCTCGAGGCTCGTGATGGAAGAAATCCAAACGCCTGATGGGTCTGGTATAGCACCGCATCTGGCAGTTGCTGACCCCTGACCAATATTAATTATTTAAATAATTTCTGCGGGACGGGTATTCGGCCGCCGATTTACAACCATCCATGGCGAATCGGCTCCCAACAATTGCCCTTCCGATATTAATTTCGGTTCCTCAAAGCTCCCGAAAACCTGTAACCAACTTTGAATTTTTGTAAGACCTCGAGAACTTCTTGACCAGCACCAAGTTGTCAATATTTGCTCACGTGAACGGCAACGACGATTCAAGCTCAAGGTCGCCACCCTCAACTCGGGTTGTTCATTGCCTATCTCTTTAATGCTACCCGGTGCCATCCGCGCTCAAATCTAACTCAATTTCCTCAGTGCATGTACATGCCTCGTCCATTATTTCGCTGCCTTCGGCCTTCTCCGGTGATTGACGCTTTTGGTGCCCACCTCTTATGGTCACCATCATCCTTCAACTCCGCCCCGCCTTCCCTTCGCCAAACTCACTCTATGTTATACCGCCGATAACACTGACCAGTCACTTTGTCACTGAGTTGTTCAATATCGATGGGTATCCTGCCTTAACCTTATACACGAGCGGAAAATACCTTGCCAAGCGGTGTTGGAGGTCTGCCTGTACATTCCGACGTAAGTAGATCGAGATTTTCCGGGAAACACAAGCCCCTGAAGGCATCAAGTGGCAAAGACCCTAAAGTTAAACGTTAAACGTTTAGGCCCCGCCCTCGCTCTGTATGTTCTACCACGTTCGCATCACTCTTTTCAAGCATATGGCCAAGCTAGCTGCTTCGCATGTCCCCAACCCCTCCGCGCATCTACAGCCTACGGACATCAGAATGGCTGTGTGCCTGCTGTCACAATCCAAAAGGCACTAGGGTTTGAGGGCACCTCTGAAATGGCCGGTCTGGGCCAAATTTAATATCTAAGGTATGACACGGGTAAGGCCTGCCTGGGTTATACCCGCACCCGTCCCGTGGGTACTGAAGTTTTCAGACACCTACTCGGACCCACCCGGGTCAGAGCATCACGGGTGCGGTCAACCCGCATGTGGTACGGATCACCCGCGGGTGGCCAAGTGTATAGTGCGCGGCTACAATAGTGAGTACACGAGTACACATTATTTTCGTCTTTGTTGTAACGAAGATATCTTGGTGGTTATTACCAGGCAGGGAGCGGATAAAGAACTGGCAGGCACCAAAGAAAATGGGCAGTGGGCGGCGGTGGGCGCATTGGCGGATTGATTGGCTTCAAAACATCGAGCGGAGTTAAAACTTTGCTCGGAGTGCCGTTGGTTGCTGTCGTGTCCCAGCCTAACCAGATTTCTATCAGTAGGGTTTGGAATGGTAAGTAAGATGGTTTCTGAAAAATAGCTATAGAGCTGATCTATTTTAGAATACTAATGAGCCGATAAGATATACGGCCAGCCAAATCGGTTCTTTCGATTGACAGCTGCGACCTAGTACTTCAAGTTGACAGCCAGCAAACAGCCAGCTTGGCCACTATCACACGCTTGTCGTTATCTGGTATGAAATTTGCATGATGTCACGGTAAATCATTCCTAACACATGAACTTTGTCGATACGCCAAGGCTACATAAGGCGAAATCCACTGCTTGCGTGTAGGTATGGGGAGCCTGAGTGGAGTTTGGAGCGTGTCCATCAAAGCCCAAGACATGGGCTTTTTGATATTTGACAGCGGTGATGTTCACATAACCATGAAGCGGCCAGTCCGCAGTCCCAGACTTTTCAAAGAATGAAAGATCCGAAACCTCAGAGGTTTCTGCTTCCCTCTGGATGACCTATAAACGCTGCTGGCTAGCGCTAGGGAAATACCAACCCCTAAAGGGTTGAACAACCAATGCTGTGTCGCAGTCCATGTAACGTACCGATCGGATTTTTTCCGGCGCTACGGTAGGTCGTGCCGGTCAGTCAAGAAGACTTGCAGTACATAGTACTACGTGACTATGCGCGATAGGCCAACCAGAAGCGTGGCGTAGAAGTTAGCTGCATGTAGAACGAAATCTGCCGCCGTTTATATTTAGTAGACAATTACTAGTAGACAGCGTACCGAACTAGATCTTCCAAAGTCGGAAGCGTGTCTGACTTCTAGTCACTTCAAGGTTGCGTGATCCTTGCAGCTGTGCAGGCTTGCATACGTGCCCCCGGGAACTCTTTCTGTCTGCTATTTTTGCCATCGCTCGCGGAGGCTTTATGGTCTGGTAATACTAGATTCGATCCGTTTACTAACTCGAGTCTTTTACAAATAGAGATCTGGTCTAGTGACACTTATCAGTGGATCGTATCGAAGGAGGTCTGGCCGGAGACATCTATTCAGCCAAGATAGCCTATGTGTGATAGCCCGGTCCTGCCTTCAAAGCCACGCACCGGGTTCTCGACGGTGCGTAACCGTTATGTCCCACCTGGCACATGGATGTTTGATTCACGCGAGCCAGTTGAATGCAAGATGTAGATGGCAGAGTCTCTGCACAGCAGTTTGTCAGTGAGCAGAAAGTCATTTTTGCAAATGCCTGGATTGTTTCAATGTCAGGTGAGCATGCCGTTGAATTGTTATGAACTTTCTGCTTATTAGCAATCGTAGACATTATGACGTGGAGTGATAGGAAATCGACCCGCAGGATGTGGGATTCACGGTATCATAAGTTACGCGGGGTGCTGAGGCCCTGAGTACTTATAAGGTCCGTGGCATGTTTGCGTCCTATCGTGCTGAGGTGCCTTGAAGCAGTCAAAGATCTTTGACCGGTCGACCCTTGCCAATTGGCATGCTACTTTATCATGGCGCTGTTGCTGAAGGCCTGATGAGTCACGCTTGACCCTGATTGGAATTGTTATATATTCTGCCTACCAGGCGCGGCGCCGTGCTCGACACTACTAGCGCCTCAATCCGACTCTCTCTTAAACATGATGTCACAAACCTTCATTCATCTCTCAACCATCCTCCAGTCCCAGAATGTAAGTGACTGATATTTGTTGACATCTTCGTTTCACTCATATCTATAATTTTGGCACTGACAGTATTTTTTCGGTGCTATTCATTTCGACCATAATAATCTTTCATAGCTGACAGGGTTCGCGCTAGCATCACTAGTGGCTTCTTGGGTGCGCGCTCTTGTCATTTGTCCAGTCGTTATTCATAACCATCTCGTCACAGGTCTACGATTGTTTCCTAACATTGGACCAGGAGGTGATTTCATCTTTGCGAGATATCATAGCATGTCGATCGACAGTCGATTGTTGTGTATAGGTATCTTTGATTCATTGGCCACGGTGGAGGAAAGGAAGTATTCTTTATATCATGACGAGATACCTGCCAGCCTTGATGTTCTCTGTACAATTATGCAGTGAGTCCAAATCGCATGCTCTATCGTCAACTTGCAGCTGATCAGGATACTGAAGTGAACTATCTCCCGAATGAAAAAATTGTGGTGAGTATTAGTCGGAAACAATGTCACCTGCCATCCTGAGGATTCGCCGATGTAGACTTGTAACATTCTACAGTCAATGTGGTATGGTAAGTATTGTAACACTAGAATTTGCCAGTTCCGTTTCAAGTCCGTCCCTCAGGTGCTGCTGCATTGTGCATGGCTGGTGCAGAAGGTATTACGATGTTTATAGTGTATTCACGCAGAATACTCACAGGATCTCCAGGTATCTTCATCCTTCGTACCTATGCATTATGGGGACAAAAGAAATCCATTCTGGGCCTTATGTTGTCAACGGCACTCGTGCGCATACAGTTGAGTTCCCACATTCTGTACTCTGACATACCTCACTTCAGTGCCTGGCGATCTTGAACGTGATGATAGCACTGAAGGTTTGGAACCAGTCGGAACGTGAGTGTCTTGAAGAAGAGCTGCATGTAAATTGCTCAGTGTAGGTCGACGACAGACCAACTATCAGACATAGGTGGCGGTTGTTACTCACTGTCCCACGAGGTTGTATATAATTGGTCACTTCTAGCAGCATTTGAGCTTGGTGAGATCACGAATCTATAAATGTAGTCGAGTGCTCACTTTTTACCTCAGAGGTCATCGTACTCACCATGATTCGTGTATATTGGTCATACCGCGAAAGAAGGTGTCTGCTGCTCGATATCCTTCTACAACACAACATTTTCTACTTTGGAGCTGGGCTAAGCAAGTAGTACCTTCATGACTATCAAAATGGAATTAATCTTTCAATCCTAGCACTATCTGTGATCAATCTTTTAGCCATTGAATGGAAACCCGAATCCAACTCAATATCGGCTGGGGGTCGTGATCCTTTTTTTACGCAGTTCAACTCCTCAAATATGTTTGCAACATTTCAAATCGTCATGCATACGGTCCTCGTTACTCGGATGCACCTACAGTTTTGCAACACCGTTTGCGACTCCCCTGAGCCCGGAACCACATCACACTCTCAATTGACAAATATTGAACTTCAGACGCGTTCGCATTCGAATGCATGATGATTCAATGGAATCTGTACATTTCATTTAGACGTTGTGTTGCAACGAATCCAAGCTGTTGTTGGGCCATCAGGAAAAAGTGACAGATATAGGGTAATATATAGTGTTTGCTAGGCTAGCGAGTAAGAGGTGCATAACATTGCTGGAGTTTACGAACGAAGTTTCTCGGTCGAAAATTATCAGACGTCTCAGAATTGGAGTGCGACTCTTTAAACAACAACAACACTGAAAGAACTTCTCGACCACGACGTTAGAGAAAAAGGAGAATTTCAAACCAAACAAGCAAGTAAGGACAAGGAGCAACTCGTCCGACCCGCTGCGTCACCAACATAGTAATATTTCTTGCCTCTTACTATACTACTATGTACTACTAGGGGCAGCCCTACAAGCGGTGACCTTCGGTTGTTGCTTTATTACGAAAGCAGACTTTTGTACACTAGTATATTTGCACTAATTTTCTTCGTCTCCTCTTGAAACTCGACGGCCTTTGACACAGGTCATATAGTTGACCAATGAGCAAAAGGATCTGTTCTGAAATCAAGAACTGTGCGAGAGCGGCGCAGTCGCAGAAGAATCTGTTTGCGTTTCACCGTCCAACAGGAGTAGTAAAGATGAAAATAAAACGTGATTCGTGGGATACAGTGGTTCTTGAGCTTTGTGGAGAGAAGAAACCACGTTCGAGGCAAGCGCGAGCCCGTTAGCCATTGTGTGCGCCGGGAAAAGAAAAGCGAGAGTTTCGTCAGTGTCTGTTGAATTCACAGAATAGGCCCCAACGTACGATTGCCGTCACCGAGAAGTTCTGTTGGTTCCTGTGAAAATAGCATGGGCAGCTTGGGTGGGACAACAGTGGGTAACAGGAGGACAATGTGGATTCCAGTGAGAGATCAAGCGTTCACAGTAACACAAGGAAACGCTAAATTGTCTAGCCAACTGGTATTCTTCTAATATTCATATAAACCAGTCTACGAGAACAGTTTCTTGTATGACTTTTTCTCCCTCTCCCTTTTTTCCCTCTTCTTCTGCCTCACTTTCGCGAGTTCTCCCAGGATCGCCGGGTCTTCGGGTGCAAGCTGACTAGCAGCAACAAGATCCGCTTCAGCTTCGTCTTCCTGCTTCAGAATTACATGCGCTGACGCCCTACGATAAAGGGCCTTGGCTTTATCTGGGTTACTCAGCTGTAGACGGTCCAAAGCTCGCGTGGCATTCTTCACTGCAGTTTCGGTCGCTGCTGGTTGTGTGCGTAGCGCAGCGAGTGATGAGTTTAATAAGAGGGGTGCAAGAAGCGATTCATAAGAGTCCTTAAGCTCCGGTGGAGAATTTTCTGGCAATTCGGGATGGACGTCTAGGTATCTTACCGATTCTAACATCTTGTTAACAATGCAGGCGAGAGATGTTTGCGGGATTGCTCACTGAGGTACGCTTTGAGTGCGAGTTCTATTTGCCCATCCTTGAAGAGCTTGTTACCGAGCTCACGGATTTTACGCGCAATATCAAGCGCAACTTCGGGGTTCTGCACATCGGAATCGTCGTCTTCAGGGTAGTCCTCGTAGCCGTCACCAACAGTCGTCTCGGAAGTCACGAGGGAGGGGTCATCCGGTGAGAGAACGCCGCAAGCAGATATAACGATAGGGGAAGTGGGGACATCTCCGGACCCAGTCGGGAAATTTTCTATTGTACGGACTACGCATAGCATGGTAAGCAATTCGTGGAAAAGGAGGATAGATGCTTGGGCAATATATCATACCTATTGATTTGCCCTTGATCACTTCACCGAAAACCACGTGCTTGCCATCAAGATGGGATGTTGGATTCACGGTGATGAAGAATTGCGAGCCATTAGTGTCTTTTCCTGCATTTGCCTGAGAAGTAGATTAAAACCACTCTGCTGAATGGAACTGAGGGGATTCTACCATGGACAGTAAGAAAGGTTTCGTGTGTTTCACGAGGAACGCCTCGTCTTCGAATTTCTCGCCGTAGATTGATTCCCCCCCAGTGCCTTTGTAGACGATGAGTTTGTGACATTTGGATGTAGCTTTAGGACGCACCATTGCCCTCCGTGAAGTCACCACCCTGACACATGAACCTGATCCATTGGGTTAGCCTTCATTGTGACACCAGGTGAAAGCTCCTACCCTTTGATTACGCGGTGAAAGCCAGATCCAGCGTAACAAAGGGGTTTGCCAGACTTTCCAATACCCTTTTCACCCGTACATAATGCACCTAGAAACGTCAAGACTATGACACGACTGACAGAGTATCTGAGAACTCACGAAAGTTTTCAGCTGTCTTGGGCACCGAGTCCGCGTATAGCGAGAATACGATACGCCCAGTGGGTTTGCCACCGATAGTGATATCAAAGTAGGCGATAGGGCGCTTTGCAGGTGTTTCAGACATGTTGCGTCGATGGCAAACAAAGGAATTCAAGTAGGGTTTTTGCACAGCGCTTGTGGACGAGGGTTATAGCGGGCCGGGTGCTGTAAGAGTGACGAACAAGTATTTCTGGCAGTTTCGAGAACTGTCTATATGAGATCTGAGTCGATGCGGCCGATATGACCACATCAATTTGCCATCGATACTAGTACTTTCAACTTTTTCTGCTAGTGCCAAGCTCAAGTTCAGAAGCTAGCCGCATTCTACAGATGTCATTCATACGAAAACAGTTCCTATGTAACTCGCGCGTTTCCTAGAACGTCTGGTTCGAGATGGCGCCAATTCTGTCGAAAATTGATCCAATCAGCAGTACTTACATGTCACGGTGCAGTGACACGAGGACAAGTGACAAAAGGCACGTGCGTCGTGCAAGTTGGCTCTGACCTAGCATCGCCCCCTCCACCAAGCCATTATACATGACAATATATGCAGAACATGTTCTTTTTTTCATCTTTAAAAACAACGTACTAGTAAAGGCTCAGCGCTCAGCATCAACGTAACGCACCCAAAGGACTCCGAACCGGTTTTCTGGTGTGCTTTATGTGCAGAAAGTTGATGTGACTTCGGACGGGCATTCAAAGGGTTCCAGCTCCCGGGCACTGGCAGTGGCAATACAGACACTTACCTCTTGACCGTCCTCCCACAACAGCTCACCGAGGCCTCTTACATCATTTATGACCTTCAACTGGCGTCCAATGTCACGGTCGCTTTGCCAGACGGTTGCGAGGCCTCAATCGTGGAACTTTAAGATGGTCCAGTCAAAGGACACTTCACTAGTGTTCAATTTGTCAAGGTAGAATCCTGCTCCAGTACACATCTCATGCAGTGTTGAAATTGAATCAATCACAGGCCTACTTTGACAGAATCGAGGAAATTAACTTAAAGGGTCCTGGGTTACATGCGGTCATCGAGAGTCGAGACTAATCCAATAGCCTTATCACAAGCTGCAGCCCTTGACGATGAACGGAAAGACAAAGGCGGGTGTGGGTGCGGGCCATTGCACAGAATACCATTAAGTTGTTGAAAGATAGCGTTGTTACGCTGCACGAAGAAGGTGTGATTTTTGTGTTATACATGTACATGCAGTGCTAATAAATTGATATCCGGATAAGGAATGGACGCGATCGCAGGTACATTCTGTGATACTGCCTTCCATTTTGCAGATCACAGCTTTTGGGACTATCCTAGGTTCTTACGCCCTGCTGGCTTCTGTCGTTCCTTGGGACGTATGCAGCAAAATCTGGATGGGCCTGATCCTGGAGATGAACTTACTTTATATTAGCCCGGACTAGTCCCGGACTACATGAAAGTGCTCGACAAAAACGCCCTTAAAGACGCTCGTTTTGGAATGCCTCGTTCTTCATCTGCGATATCAAGATAATCGAAGAGGCGTTCAACTCATCTCTTGACATCGTCCGAGCTTTGGGTGCGGAAATCGTTGACCTCGCAGATTTCTTGGACAGAAAAGAACTACTGACATCAAAGGCGGAGAAGCGGCTACTGGACGTGGACCTTCCTGTTTTTACGAAGGATATTTAAATTCATCCAACCGGAAGCCGTGATGAAGCCTACCTATCAGTGCTAGCCGAAGATTTTGACTTGGGACGCACGGGAGGAATTGACGCTGCTCTGGCCCAGTTCAATCTCGATGCCATAGTTCTACCAACCGGTGGACATGCATCGACTGCAGCAATCACGTGGTATCAGTTAATTTCAGGCTAGCATTGAGTCCTTTGGAGTCAGTGACCCTATGCTGAAAATGTTTCGTCTTTCCCAACTTTTTGTTACGTTCTACTGGTCATCACCGCTTCTAAGTGAGCACGCCTCGATCCATCCTCGCAGCACGTGCTGACAACGTATACTAGAACAATCAAGCATTCGAACTAGTTCCTGTATACCTCGCACGTATCCATGTGTGGTATTGATAACTCTTTTTCGGGGACCCACAAAAGCAGCCTCGTGCCATTTTGAAACCGCAGTGAGTGCTTTCACTGATATGCCATGAGTCTGGGGATATTTTTGGCCGTGGACCAAACATGCGTATGCATGTGAGACTCGGAACTGTACCTCAATATTGGATCTTGTTTTTATATTGGCTACTGGTACTACTCTACCAACTTTTGATTCCCTGTACACCACCGAAGCCACTCTCGAGGCGGCTTCTCCTATGGAAGAGGTCAAAAATAGTTCAATGCCTTTATCGACGCTGTTCGCACGAATGACATAACTTCCTTCAACTGTCGATATCTTCCACGAGGTGGGTTCATGGGAGAGCTGTCGGTGTACCCTTTCTTGGAACCTTCGCAGGCTAGGAGGCAACAACGATATCAAGCACTTCCTGGCGCACGACTCGAGGCAAATAAATCTCCAATTGAGCGAGGTGCGCAAAACGCCTGCTCATGTCGTACCGCGTTCAGACCACCTAGCTTTTATTCGTTTCAGTTTCACCTTCGAGGCATCTCATGGGAAAGGTAGCGGGGTTTACTATCTAATCCCAAGCGGACCGGGCCCCCCAAGTGGCCTGGAAAACACATGCTCTGTTGACACATTGATACGCTGAAAGTATTTCTGATACGATTTTCAACGGAGCCTGGGAAGAGAAACGAATAAATGAGTCGAATCTTCCTAGCAGCGATCCGGAGATCGGCGTGTTATTGGAGCTGGTAACATAGCCAGTGCGGTTTGCAAGTCGTTGCACATTTGAAATACAGTCCGCCTTAGTGATCGAGTGTAATGCGCGGGTGGGAGACAATGCACGTCTCTTCAAAACTTCACTCTCGATCTCGTTCAACCTCACGTGTCCCTTTCACTGGAGAACTCAATGCAGATCATCATCTTGCACAATTCAATCAGTGCGTCATTTGTTAGGTTCAGGGTCATTTTGTTCACCCCGTGGTATAGATCTTAATCACACGGCTTATTTAAGGTTCGCTAGCTCATTCTTTTGCTCATTTTACACGCAGATTCCCCTTCACTCGGCCATGTTTCAGCCCTGCATCCAAAGTAAGTCCCACAGAAAGCTTTATGAAAAGTTCATTGAATTCCATTTCCATTTTCAATTGTTTTGAAGGCTACGCTCACTTCTTGGACATGATCGTCTGGCCATCGTCAAGTAATCTTGGGAAACAGTCTGTGATGACGTCACAAAATCTTGGGATGTGGTCATTGATCGTGAAGAAATGTCACATTTCTCGAAGGTCAAGCACATCGTCCTTGAGCCCGGCCACAGCGGCAGCATCCCCCGATCCCTATATCTTGATCTTGGTGTGAAGGTATAGTGATACTTGTCTATCGAAGGAATAATGTTCCTATCTTCAGTGCATGGTTTCCTATAGTGTCATGCTGAGTCTATGCAACCATGACGTTGACGTGACCATGTCAGTTTAGTTCTCCTTCCAGTATTTCCATATACAAAGTTCTTCCACATTTGTTGTGTCGCGCCATGCGTAAGCAGCTGGACATGCAGGTAGACATCATTCACGTTCTCAGCCCACCACAATTATTTACTACAAGAATAGTCAATTACATCGGCGACTTCCCAAATCTGGCCCCTGAGGGTGTCTGTCCCAGCGCCTTGGTTTTGGAACGCGGCGGAGGTTTATATATCAGTGAGTTCTCGTATACCTAGAGTGGCAGAAAGAATTAAATATTTCCCCGCGGACACTGGCATCAAGCTAATTGGGTTGGGCACTTCACCACATGTGGCTTGGTATTAAATGGTGGAACGGAGCTTCAAGCCGACGCAGTCACCCCTGACACGGGGTATGTGCGTTGTTCTACCGGAGGCGGAGGTAATTTGCCGCTTTGGCAACCTGCATGATAGCGTGAGGTTGATGTGCGACAATGAAGTTGCGCAGAGAGTCGGGCCCTTATTTGGGTTGGATGATGAAGGCGGACAACGTGGTGTCTGGAAGCATAGCGGACACGAGGGTCTTTGAGTTGCGGCCGGTGCGCGACCTCATTAATAAGGAAACGATCTTGCATGCTAACGAGCCCCAGGAAGCCTATCACGAGCACGCTTTCGAAGCATGCGCCTAGCCTTACATGAGCTACACTCTGAGCGTCATATGGCTTCTCGCCCACGATCTAGCAGAGATTAAAGCGCGCTTGGGAGGCTTGTTCAGGCGAGAAGAACTTATCTTTTAGGTTAGGTTCGTGGGGTGATCGTCATCGGGTAAGCGCAATCTGGGGCAACATTCAACCCCAAACCCTATGATACTTTCTCGACATGGCTCCGTGTTGTGTGTGGTTTCGTATGTGTTCGTGATTGATCGTGTCCATTCCGCAATTCAAAATTATCGTGAGCAGGGCACAAACTAGTTAAGTACCACTTGGTGTTTTAATTTCCCATTTAGAAACTACTACTAAATATGATCATTCTCATGATGCGGCGGCACTAGCGGACAAAAAGGACTAGACGACGCCGCATCTTCGTGATCTATAAACGTGTCGTGGCGGCGACGCGGTAAGGGCTGATAAGACAGTGCCGCGCAGCATCCTTCACGACGAGCCTGAAGAGATTCTTAAGATTAATGTCCTGCAGGCGTTGAGGTCATGGTGTTGATCGACGGAAAGGTGGACGTAACTGAGGAAGCGAAGAAGATGCCGTGGGAATAGAAAATGCATATGTATTTCCGAAATGAATTACGTCCGCCCAAAAAGTAAATTGCGAAATATTATTATAAGAAACCATGTTGAATATCAATTTGAGCTGTTCTCGGTCCTGTTAGCCAGCCAGTCTAGTGCCTTGCCCAGCACGTCCTTTTCTTTCTCGTTCTTCGTGGTCTCAATCTCCGTGCTTTTCCTTTAACAAGTAGGGTGTACTCCCTTGACTGCTTCTCACTATGAGCGTCCTTGTACCCACCAAATTTCCTAGCGTTGCTGCCATCATGCTTGCCTGCATTGCATCTTTCGTCTGTCTGTTGCTTGCACGCATATTGTATTCCATTATGCGTCTCTGGTCTTGCCATCCTCTATCAACAGCGGCGGACGAGAAGACCCCTGCTTGGTCCTCTTTGTTGTCGCTAACCAACACTTGGAGTCGGTCTTTGCAGCGTGCTCTCCCAGCGTCACTACCCTTTTCGTTGACCATCCCGGAGAAACCATCACCTGAAGTTGGCACAGGGGCAGGCGTAGGACTTTCGCATAAAGCTCTTGAATCTCTCCCCGGCAACTGGCAATTGTGTCGACCAGCTCCTCAATTCCAGCCACCACGTGAGCCAGGAATTTTCTATCGGTTTCTGTGCTCCAATACTTACCTATTGTATCATAGCACCGGCTGTGTACCAAAATCCTGCGCCTCTCTCCATGGCAAAGCTGATAATGTCACGACACGTATGCAGTGCCTCCTCACTTGGTAGTTACGATCACTGACGCCTTGTGCAATTCAGACTTTTCGCCGCCCCAATCCAAACCGGCCACGGAGATTATCTACTGCATCCTCATCCCGTCCGCCACAGCCCACCTCCCAGCTGTTCCACTCCATAGCATAAACACAAATAGTATTTCATTCCCGCGCCAAAATAACACCGCATTTCAGGGCGCGTGGATGAACTATCCTGGCCGGAAATAAATTATAACCCACCCACGCTAATCCACGAACAAATCTCAACGGACTGGTCACTCAAGTACTCATAGTCCACTGGCATGAGCCCTGATGATATACCACGGCACCCACGTGTTTATTTATGATTGGACTTACGTAATCAAGGCAAGACGAACCAACGACAAAACGGCTCTTGACTTTTATGTACACACTGGACATACTTTCGAACTTTGCTTTGCTTATACTTTTTTATTCTGTCGATCCTTTTATCTTTTACTATCATTTAGTCCTTGTTCCGTGAACATACCATTATCATTACATGGACGGCTCGCCGTTTGTCGAGGATCCGTACTTATCCCATATGTCAACCAAAAGAACATATATTTTTGAGTTTTCCGAGCCGTACATCGAGTCAGATGTCCTACACTTTGATCTTTCGATTCCGTCGGCCTATCGGATCTGGACAGATGTCATACGCGCACTCAGCCACCGATGAGCATCAATGATGATCAGGGTTGAAACGTTGACCCGAGGTTCGCGCAAGCCGCACAATAAACATATGGATCGATGCGGCGTGCCAAGCCAACTTACAAGAGTACAGCGGTGTAGTCTCTATCACATCATGATATAGCCTGTTAGTAGATCCATGGAAGTACCAGTGACAGGTCACGGGCCATCAGTGAATTGATGAGTCCTCGATTTTGTGGTCGTGGGAAGTATAGGACGATATCTAGGGCTGTTCACCGTACCGTATACGGTGTACGGCCGTACCGTATACGGTGTACAACCGTATGAAGTCAAACAGTAACCGTCTATTACGGTTTACAAAAAACATGCTGACGGTACGGTACGGGGCACTTTACGGCCGTATATGGTACATACGGAGCCTTAAACTCATGGTGTTGCGTGAGGAAATAGAAACCGAGATAGGCGGACAATGTGCAAGGAAGAGGCCACGCAGATATGATGAGCTCCTCATGTGCCCACACGGATATGTACCCTGTATCAACTTGTAAAAATCAAATCAATCCAAAACACCAACTGTGCACTCCCATCACCCGTATATCCGACTCCCCAGCTCAAAAAAGAATGAGTCATGCACTCACCATCTTGTCCCTCTCGCTTACTCGCGTCCTCCAGATTCCAGCCTTCACTCCATCTACGCCGTCGACGATGAGGATCGAAAACCTGCCAACGCAAGCCAATTATATTTAAAGGTAACACTAGGATGCCCTTACCTGGATATCATTGGTTGTCGAGAAATGGTCAAGGTTGTTGAAGACAATGACCTTGTGACATTGGTTATCATAGGCGATGATGTCAAGATTCAAAGGTCCGAAGGCGAGTTCAAAGCGAGCTGCAAATTTTCACCAATGAGCTTCAAATTGTAGGGAACAGTTTCAATACCTCGACGGTAAACTCACATTGTCAATGGCTGGTCGTAATGATAGATGCTGGTCCTGCAGTTGCAGGCTTGTTACTTTTAGCATACTGCAAAATCAAATACAGTTTGGTTTTGAGCTTGCAATGCAAAGCGCTGGAGACGATAGAAACTGACAGCTGCGAAACTGAGCCGATCTGGTTTGACCAAGTTTAACTGAGCTCACACGTGATGGAAACAAAACGAAAGTGGAGGTGAGCGAGAGTATGACAAGAAAATATAAGCGTGAAGAGCGTGTGGAGTGCTTTTCGAACACCTTAGAGGGGGGCGCTGACATTCAGAAAATGAGCGCTGAAGGAAGAAGAAGTACACACAGTGTCTCCAGCAGCCAATAGAACATTGAGCAACTGATCGAGGATCAGGTCCGGAACGACTCGTTGAGAAATAAGACATGTGCCTACTGCATGTAGCGTCAAGGCATGTATTGTTTACAGAAACCCATACTTACCCCGTATTACGGCCGTATACGACCGTACAAATATGGCAACATACGGTACTTTTGTACCCGTACACCGTAACCGTCAACTGAAGGCCAAAACAGCCAACGGTACGGATACGGCGACCGTATTACGGCCCCGTACAGTTCCGTAATACGGCGTACGGCGAACAGCCCTAACGATATCTGTTGGAAGTCAACATCGTCTTCGTACTTTCTTCTCTTTTTCCTTTTCTGGTTCTGATGTTCCGGACCCTATACATATAACTTATAATCTCTTTGTATCATGTTGTTTGTACCTCAGCAGTCTTGTTCACGACACTGAGGTACGTATTATGTTCAGCTTGCACACCGACTCTCTCTAATTGTTTCTCTTCTTTAGGCTCATCTTTTAGGTACTATTAATATAAGCAGTCTTGTTCACGACACTGAGACTCATCTTTTAGTTCAACGTTCAACAGGTTATGAGCCCTGGCTCAATAAAGAGCCATCAGATAGAACTACTAGAAAAGTCTACTTGCGCCTGCCCGCCGCTCACGCATCTCACTCTATTCGCATTAATCTCGTGACAGTATCATCATGGGTAAATACGATCACATTCCTGAGTTACTGGGTATGGAAAACTATGTCGGTTGGTCCACAAAGATGCAGTATGCTCTTGCGTGCAAAGACTTGTGGTGCCACATCAACATGAATCCTGACCCGACAGACCTACTCAGAGCGCCATCTTTAAGCCCATTCCTGCCGATCCCAACAACATCACGCCTGCCGAAATAACGGCTATGTGGGAATGGTTGTTAAACGACATTAAGGCTAAAGACCTCATTACACGCTGTCTCAATGCAGCTGTCGGAGCGCTGGTATCACATTCACACACTGTCTCAGCTCACGATGCGTGGAAGACCCTCGCTGAACACTTCAATTGCACTGACACTAGTGCTCAATATCAGCTGCACCAACATTTAGATGCATTACGAATGAAAGACTCTGCCGATGCTACTAACTATGTCGGTCAGCATGCAGTATTCCGTGAACACCTTAGAGATTTGGGAGCCGCCATGCGTGATGGGGACACTATCTACAGCCTCCTCATCGGCCTCCCTCAGACTCCCATATGGCAACAATTCCGGTCAATGTTGGAACAACGGATGCACAACGAAGTGATGACAGCCTTACTTGGAGCTGTCCCTACCTTCACTGTGGATAGCTGCGTCTCATGTATTACAGCTGAAGCTGCACGCCACATATACTCACAGTCGTCTCATTCTGCTCGTCCAGGATCTGAATACGAGAATGCAGCCACTCCTTCCAGCGCACCTATGTCGAATGTCAACGCCATCACTGGTCGAGGCTATACTGTCATAAGTATTAATAAAAGGCCTGGCATTGCAACAAACCATGGATGCATACTTGGTGAGGATCCTCAGCCCCCACAAATGTATGCATACATGCTTCCTTGTATCAATACATAGACTTGTACCTGTTGTGTTCTACCTCCGGCTTCCTTGGTATGCTTCTTTGTATCAATACATGGGGCTTGTACCTAATTCCGGCTTCCCTCGGCTCCTTTAGGATGCTACTTTGTATCAATACACGAACTAGCACCTTTTTTTGGCTTCCTTCCTTGTATCAATACATGGATTCGTACCTATTTTTCAGCTTCCCTTGGCTTCTTTGGGATGCTCCCTTGTATCAATACACCGATTTGTACCTATTTCTGGCTTCTCAGTATATTCCTGGCTGCCGATGCTTCTTTTGCACCAATACACTGACTTTGTACCTACTTCTGCAATGCTTCCTTGGATCAATACACTTATTCATATCATTTCGGAGATCGGAGGCATCCCCACACATTCTATTTCAGGCAGTACCATTGGTTCGGGACCCAAAACTTAAGTACAAGTCCCCATCGACTGTGCATCACCTATTTTCACAGTGTTAACCAGTGTTATTGTTATTTTCATGGTCCTGACCATCTGATTTCGAATATTGAATAAAGATTCGCACACCGACACTAGGTATATGTTCAAGATCAAATGCATTATTTATTACGACAAACACAATCAAAGTAATATGACAGCAACAGCGAGATAGCATCAAATATCAGCAAGATAACACGCAGAAATCGAGAGTACGATGAAGCACAAGAAAATGAGCCCTATGAACCATACATCTAGGCCACTGACTTACGGGCCCTATTACGTCCTTTCTTCACGGTGTTCTCACTGCCAATGCGGTTGGCTTCATCCAAGTGTGTCGATGGAACATGGGAGCGAGTGCTGCGACGGCGCGACTGATTAGCAATATCGTCAAGTGGCCGCATGATGACGTCTGCGTTTGTTGCAGAATCACTGTGAGGAATCTGATGGGATGCATCTTCTGCAGAAGCTGCTGGTGTAGAAGATGTCTGAAAGTCACCAGGTGCTGACACACGTGACGCAGTAGACACCAGAGATGCGGTATTAGCAGACTCTTCAGACGCAGGGGGAGCAGAGTCAGAAGACACTTCTGATACAAGTGGCATGGCTACCGGTACCTCAGTGATTGTTGGAGGTGCCAGAGATGCCAAGGGTACCTCAGTGGTTGTTGGAGGTGCTGGAGATGCAGAGGATGAGATGTCAAACTGATCATATACAGAGGGGATTCTCGTGCCTCTAGTCACTGGACGTGGATGAGGTAGGTGAGATTGCACCTCAGGAGTACTATTGGACTTGATTCTGCAAAAGCGTGGAGGAGACGATATGAAAGAGGCACTCCCGGTAGCCGAATCCCCATTGTAAGATGTCATGGCAAAGTCTTGATCATCCACAGGCGGCGCGGGAAGGATCGGTAAATCCGGGCGTGCAGGAGAAGGTGGTGGTGGTGGAAGCATTGGCAGATTGAATAGACCAAGGTCTACCTGTGAAAAATCTATTGAAGCTGGGTCCATCGATAGCAAGTGGTCCAATGAAAGCATGGGGTGAATCCCATTTGGAAGCATGTTCGGAAGCATGCCATTGTCGCCTAAGTCATGGAGAGTAGTGGGAGGAGAGCTCTGCAGAGCAGCTGGTACGGTAGGGCCTGCGATGATACTTGGAACTGTGAGAGCAGTGGAAGAAGGGCTCTGTGGGGTAACTGGTGCGGTGATACTCAGGACTGGTGTGGTGATAGCAGGGTCTACCACAGTGATACCAGGGACAACTTGAGGTGAAGTGTTCATAGCTGTAACACCTACATAAATAAGTTTGTATCCCTCCAGGAGAAAAGCTTTGAGACTTACTACTGAATGTGCCCTTCAAAAAGGCAGTAAATGGTTCAACAATGCACCCATGATGATCAGGCAACGTCTCACGAAAGTTGAAACCGGTAGCACCTTTTCCATGGTGAAAGCTGAAGACACGAACTTTGCCGTTCACATGAGGGTCAGGTCCTCCGAGATACACGCTCCCATGCCATCCTGTCGTCTCGTGGATGATATCCAGAAGCTGGCCAACCACACCACCGAGTCCTTCAAGAGATCTCCATGGGCTTCAGTATATGATTCAAGTTAAATGTAATAATGTATATGCTACTCACTGTATTCTCATGGCCTCGGATGGACTGCACAGAACATCAAGTTCCATCTTGGCTTGATCCGCGTGACGAGCGCACTCGATTTTCGCCTCATTCTCCATCTGAATCACAAAACTATCCCCACGGGCAGCCATTGACTTAGCTGCTTCCAAACGTAGCGCGGAGATACGAGGCTTTTGAATGTAATTGTTGTTCTTCATCTGAGTTTCAATTTCAGCCTTAACGTCGGGATTGGACTTGTACTCTGTTTGAATGAAGTGTTCCACTGCTGACGGTCCACGAGTGCGATTAGTTGTTGCACCCATAATTTTGGTGATGGTTTTTGTGAACTGAGTCACGTGCGACCTTCCCGATGAAGAGGATGAATGGTACAAATAAGAACGTAGTTGCTATTTCATTCTAAGGATTAGTGAACCGAAATGAAATTTTAAATAAGATATATGTACAGCATGACATTGTTCAGTGTAAACGCCCAACTGCTTCATTTGCTCATCCATCAACTCACTTTCCATAAGTGCGAGACCAGCATCATCCTTGAAATGCACCGCGACTTCTGGCCATTTCTCGAACCACTCTCGGTTAGTGTTTGTAATGTATGCAGCCACATCTCCTTGCAGCTGACTTAGGCAAAAGCCATCCACCTTACTTTTCAGGAAGATGGACTGTTCACAGGTCATCCATGAGGTTCCAGGCATCTGTCAACCGGCAGTAAGGCAAATGAATATCATAATTTCGGATTGATGACACATACCTTGTGTTTTTTTCAGGTCGTTTACGGTTTCACTCCGTCCTTGCGCTGTGTATGGATACTCCATTTAGAACGGAATTTGAATTATTTTCAATCGACCAATAGGAAGCCCTTGATAGCTGGACTTTGCCAAAACATTTAAAAATAAGGCTTGCAATTTTACTCACCCAAGTTGATTTCTCACTCCGAGTCATTGCCTCACTGCTGTCACTGTCCCGTTTGATCAAAATAAAAGTTTTTCCCAGCCATGACGAAACTTTCAGTTTGTCCGAGCTTGTTAGTGCCCTGCAGCTTGTGCGCAACCAGCATTGTAAGTTTGTGCAGCCTTTCCTTGTTGCTCTGCTAAATTCCTGTTTTAGCCATCATCCAGTCTCATCAGCTAGCCGACAAAGGAGACCTTCGGAGCCAGACTCAAGCTGGTTCCTGCCCGGCCTGTCATGCACTGCTTATCCCTTCAGGTAAGTTTTTTTAAATGCAATCATCTTTAGCTTAACACTCATTTTGATCATCATAGCCGTGGCTGATGATGTGGCTGATGCCATTTGCATCCCACTTCCACCAGGCAAGTTTTTTCAAATGCAATCATCCTTAGCTTCTTAACACTCATTTTGATCATTGTAGCCGTGGCTGATGATGTGGCTGATGCCGTTCGCGCCCCACTTTCACCAGGTAAGTTTTTATTTGATACAATCATCCCTAGCTTAACACTCATTTTGATTATTGTAGCCGTGGCTGATGATGTGGCTGGTTCCGTTCGCGTCTCACTTCCACCAGGTGAGTTTTTTGAAATGTAATCATCCTCACTCATTTTGGTTCTCATAGTTGCAGCTGATGATGTTGCTGATTCCGAGGCTGATGACACTAAGAGAACCAGGACCATTGCTAGAACTCCTTCGGCTGAGACCACATCTTCTGGTGTCAACAAGCGCTGGTATGTCATAACTGTGGGACGTGAGACTGGTGTGTTTCAGGGCTGGTATGTATCTCACTGCATTGTTTTCATTTGAGTTCACATTTTTTCAGGCACAACATCCACACCCATGTTATTGGTGTTCCGGGTGCATGCTTTGGACACTACTCCTCTCGTGCTGCCGCCGATACTGCATATATGCAGGCTTTGAGAGATGGATCGGTGTCTCAGTTGCTTGATTGAAGGGTCGGTGTCTCAGCTGCCGGTTTGAATAGTAGATATGTAATCTAGCCAATGTCAGTCTTGCTTGAATGTATCATCTTTTCTTGTCTTTCGTGTGAATGACTGTAAATTTCAATTAGGATACAGGAAGCTACATCGTAGAAGCACTCATGACTCAAATGTATAATACAAAAAACACAGTTATCTAGTGTAGCACTGCTGTATATAATACTGCTGAATGTACCATTGAACATCATGAAATGCTTAAAAAACAAATTGAGTGTGCCTAAAACTGTGACATGCGATATGAGTGCCTCCAGGCACTCATATCCTATGCATGTCACGGTTTTAGGCACACTCAATTTGTTTTTTAAGCATTTCATGATGTTCAATGGTACATTCAGCAGTATTATATACAGCAGTGCTACACTAGATAACTGTGTTTTTTGTATTATACATTTGAGTACAGTAAGTGTCCCGAAGTCGTGGCTGTGTCCGTGGCATGTCAATCATAATTGGTGTCAAACAAGGATACACTTCTTACCCATAATCACACACCTATTTCAACACTCATGGGACGTCGTCCTAAGTCATCGCAAGAGCAACAAGCAGCGCGTCAACAAAGCAAACAAGTGCATTACTTGAGGTGAGCCTTGTATTAAATAACCTACTGGGGAAACTCAAAGCAACATATTTATTAGACACATCGGCTATGAACACATCAAGGCACGACACAGGTGGAGGCAAGGCCAGGGAGCCCACCAGGTACGCTAACTAAATATATGATCATTGATATAGTATACTACTTTCATGCAGGGCATGGCACTAGATGCTTTTGAAACCCTCAATGATATATCAAGCAGGATGTACACCAGTGGCAGTCGCAATCACAATGGCTGTCAAGACCGTGTGTGTGCTGTTCTTCACAATATAGATGTGCAAGGGTGGAACTTAGTGAGACCCCAGTTTTTGGAAGAACTAACATGGGCTCGCACTTTGCTGAAGGATGCAGAGGAGCTGTCGACATTGGTTGCAAAATTTGAGGGTCTGTGCACTACTTATCTCAAATCTGAATGTTCACGTGTCCTTCGCACAACATGTCTATGGCTTGCAGCTGAGGAAGAAATTTTATCTCTTGCAGACAAAGACCCGGAAGTTCTTGATGACGCACTATTCAATTACAGGCTAGTTTGGCAGCGTGTTTAATTACTATGTACCTATGTATACTTGAATTATATCATGTGACACAATGAAAATTGTTTGAACCAAGGTTGCTTTATGTCAAATTCAAAATACAATTATGCCCCCCATTGAGAAAGGATGGCGTCGAAGATTTACCAAATACAATCGTCAGTTCATTGAAGAAAACAATCAACATGCTGCTCAGCGCCGACGTAATGATGACACTCAAGATGATGCTCTACCCAGAAGCATGTATCATGCTCACACGTCTATAGATGTCACACATAGGGACCATCACTCAGTCAAGACCTCATATTTTCGTGCACCTCAAGCCATGCCGGTGCCACATGTTACTTTACCTGTGATGCCATCAGAAGGAATATCGGAGGCTTTCAATTTCGACGTCATGGATGAAGCTTATGTGGATTACCTTGTGGATACAAACACTGACATGGAGCCTGTTAAATCAAAGAGGAAACGTACAGCGGGGGTGAGTGTCTTGCTTACTTATTTGCATGTATCTTACTGACTATGCTCCAGGATGACCCTCAGAAGCTGTGGATCCCCAAGCAAGATAAATTTCTTAGAGAGTTCATCAGACTTGAAGGGTGTGGGGATCCCATGTCATATCAAGCATGCCAAGGCTTACCTGGGTGCTTGAACGAACCTGTTGTGCGCTGTAGGGATTGTGAAGGGTCTCAGTTGTACTGTCAAGCATGCATTGTCGTGCAGCACACCACGATGCCTTTGCATCACATGGAGGTATGTTTTCTTTACATTTTTTTTGAGGTTTGCATTGTTCACCCGTGTACAGATATGGTCTGGTTCTTATTTCCAGCGCATTTTGCTTCGTGACCTTGGTCACCGTGTCCAACTTGGCCATCCTCCAAGTGTTCAGTGTTGTAACCCTGCCTTAGTGTTCGATGATGATTTTGTTGTTCTGGAGATCAATGGCATCCATAGACTTTCCCTCAACTTTTGTAACTGTGCAACCGCACAGACACACAATATCCAGTTGTTGCATGCATGCTGGTACCCATCTACCACTACCAATCCACAGACGGCTGCAGCATTCCGACTTTTAGACCATTTTCAGATGTATACCTTCGAGTCAAAAGGCTCGGCATTTAAATATTATCAGTCACTGGCGCGTCTGACAGACAATACTGGCACATGTCAGCCGAAGGTAAGTGATTCTTTTGTGTTCGTTTGTATTACTAACGCATGTACAGGACCGCTATGAATCTTTCTTACGAATGAGTCGTCAACATTGTCACATTACTTCTCTTTTATGAGCTGGGTGTGGTCATGATTCCAATGGTGTCCTTGGTACAAAGGAAGGAGAGCTTGCAGTACTTTGTCCAGCATGTCCTCACCCAGGGAAGAATTTGCCTCCAGATTGGGGTAACACGGCACCACATATAAAGTACGTTCTATATTCTCAATTCTTTGACTTACATACTCATATTCAGACAGGTGGCTCTATGGACTATTTCTTGCTATCGACGCAAATTTTCGATTATGTCGCCGAAATAAGTCATCCAAGCAGGCAGATCCAAGCTTCAATAAGGGCTGGGCATATTTCATGGAACAATCACGATTCAAAGAGGTACTTGAAGCTTCCGGCACTCAAGTACAAGAGGTGAGCAACTGACATCAATGACATGTGACTGGCTGACCTTCTTGTTTAGAAAAGTTCCTGCGCAAGTCATAATGCAGTCAATCTTGCAGATACAAAGAATGCACGCAGGATGGCAGCCACCGGAGTTGGCGCTATAGTTTGTGCGCGGCACAATCTGACTCGTCCATCAGCAGTTGGTGACCTACAGAAGGGAGAAAAGTAAGTATATTTCTGTTTTTATTCAAATGCGAATCCTCATTTTGTTAGATACGTCAATATGGACTATGTCTTCTTTTCGACCTTACAGCATGCGAGCACTGTCCGTGTCCTTAATATCTCTTATGATATTGCGTGCCAGTGGAGCAAGCACCTTTGGTCACAGATGTCACGTTATCCCTCGACTATCCACTTGTGGCCTGACGACAATGTTGTAACGTTTGTAGTCCTGAAGTTTCATCTACCTGCACACATACTCTCTTGTCAGACCAAGTACTCCCTCAACCTCATAAAGGGTATGGCAAGGACGGATGGTGAAGCCGTAGAACGTGGCTGGTCTAATATCAATCCTATTGCTACTAGTACACAGGGAATGGGCCCAGGGTCTAGGCGAGACATCCTGGACGACCATTTTGGCGATTGGAACTGGTGCAAAGTATGCAACCTCGGTATGAGCCAGATGTCTTGTAAATCCCTTTCACGCCCTCACTTGTCACCTTTTTAGGTCCATTTCTTTTACGAAAACTCAAGGAGGCTATTCCCGAACGCAACCAACATATTCTAGACCTACGGGACTTTGAAGAAGCAATCCCTCCAACAAGCCTTGATCAATGGCGGTGACCTGCACCAAACTGGTTCGGTGCATGGATGACTAACACTCTCCTATGAGCCCTATACCCTATGAAATCATTTTCTCTATGATCTGAAGTCAGACTGAGGCTATGGGAATATTTTTCGCTTTTTTTCATTTTTTACGAGTTTGTACACGAGCGGACTGAATATTTTTGTACATTTAATTCTGCGATGAGTTTTGCTTAGTC
Source organism: Suillus plorans (assembly GCF_016647745.1). Lineage (NCBI taxonomy): Eukaryota > Fungi > Basidiomycota > Agaricomycetes > Boletales > Suillaceae > Suillus > Suillus plorans. The sequence goes on along the minus strand of NW_024537445.1, from coordinate 67,299 downwards.
AGCCATGAAGATGACTCAGAAGATTCTCACACATATCAGGTGACTGTGAAAAATATGTTTGTGTAAGGTTACCCTGTGGGAAAGCTTACAAATCGCTAAATACACGTCCTATGTGTCATATCCCGTGTTCCGGACCCGGACCTATCACACATCATTTCCGGAAGTCCAGATCCGGCCAACATCTATCTATGTCCGGATCCGACCCGCGTCTAACTTCCGTGCCTTATCCCTTTGTATGTTCCTACTCCAGTTAGACTATATCATTTTCCGTACCTCATTTCATTTCCGCCTTTATTTTCATCTGTTCTAATCTCCGGGTTCATTTACTATTTTCCGATAGACTAGTGTTTGACTTTTCTATATGCTCCATCCACAGCTTTGTATAGCTTCAGACTGCGCATCTCTGTTCTCCGATAAGTCCTCAGTAGTATATAAACCCTGTAGAATCTATGTACATCCTTAGTTCGAATATCATCTTAGACTCTGCTCATTCTCTCCTCCATCCGACTTGAGTTTCTCTCTCGTCGACCTCCGCTCGTCTTAGGATTGATTCCTATAGACTTGTCACCTCCGCCTCTACCTCTGGTAGTCCTCCGCTGTTTCCTTTCTAGTTCGGACTTTGTCCGGATTAGTCTTATCTCTTGTCCCCGAACGTCCGCCGGAATTCCCACGCATCGGACATCGGACTCCGGACATCGTCCAGTAACCTTCGGACATCGTTTGACAGCCCTCGGAAGTTAGGGGCACGTACTCGGGTAAGGGGCGCAGCGCACGAGCTGAAGCCAAGCCCTTCGGATCCGACCTTTGAGCACGTTCTTAACACTATGTCATTATGCTACCAATAAATTCATCAGCCACAGATTTTACAAACATATGTACACAATATGTAAACATTTCTCACTCTTGTCTAGCTGAGTCATCAAGGGTCACCTGACCCATGGGCTATACACAGCTCTTGCTGACTCATCATTATACCAACTAGAGCACCTCGACCTCACATAATCAGACCTTATTTAGGATGCCAAATTCCCAGCGGTATGCCATTCTAACTAGAATAGAATATTAACGCGTCCTACACTGCCAATAAATAGCTCAATATTGCTGGATATCTACAACTTCGAGATAATATTCAAGTTCCCTCGCCGGCAATGTCCGCAATTCCCGCGAACATACCAAACTAGGCAAGACCATACGACACACCCTCAAAACGTTCGTGCTCACTGTCCTTCACGTCGACCTCGAGTATCTCACTCAATTATCTCTCAAACTCTGGCACTTTTCTTGTCCTCACAATATTTCATACATCTTAATTAATTAATCGGGTACTGTATTCAAGTATATACTTAGGAAGGTGTGGAAGCTGCAGGAGTAGCTACCCTGGTGCCTTTCCTTGGACCACGCTTCTTGCCCTTGTCGGAGCGCTCTTTACGAGCTTTCTTTTCAACTGTAACTCCCTCTCCAGAGATAGAGAAGACCCCAGTGAGCTCTGCTGCTGGCCGTTTCCTGTGCTGTGGTGCCGGTGGAGGAGGCTGATCGGTTGATGTAGCGGCTGTGGGTATAGACAAACTGTTGCCCTCCACTAAGTCGGATGATTGTAAGTCTGGAAGCAGCGCTGTGTCGCTTGTTGAGAGATCCACATCAGTATTGCTGGACATCTGAGCCATCGCAGCATTAAACCTGCTAGTCTCCCAATCTCCAAACTCAGCATCTGAAAGCCGACGGAATCGAGTAGAATTAGTCTCCCAAGCATGGAACAAGACACGGAGCTCGTTGCGTGAATTGATGTCCCCTGGACAGCAGAATTTTGACAGCGGCCAGTTCTCGAGGACCACGCCGTACTTCGCAGTTATATTGGTGTCGAAGTTTGTGTAATACATGCGCTGGACCTGCTTGGGTGACGCCGCTGTCCCTAGCACGAAATATTGAGGCTGATAGGAAGACAGGAGAGAACAATCCACTCACAAAGCTTTTGCAGGATCATTTCACTCAAATTCTTCTTCAATTCAAGGACCTCTTCTAGATGTGTTTTTGCGAGGCCTACAAAGTCTAGGTTAGAAGGTACCATAGCATATAATACAGAGATTTCATACCTTGCACGCCTGCCACACAATATCCTTCGAAGCGGAAAGCAAGTGTTCCTAGTGAAGTCTTCAAGCAGGAATCGAAAAACTCTGCAGCGCGAGCGGTGTTGAAAACGTGAGGCTGGTTCCAGTGTTCGGTGTCTCCTCGCACAGCAAGTAAAATGAACTCAATGCCAGCACGGCTGTGCAAAGTCGTAAGCTAGAAAGAATGATTGGTATCATAATTTAGTATAGATGAATCAATCCCACCTCGCGGTTCACCTTCTCAAGAGTCTTGTTGGTGTCTGCCAATGCACCTAACATCACATTATGAGAGGATAATTCCTTCATTTCACGATGTTCTCTCATAGACTCGATGATATCTTCTGTTTCAGCAGTACGCTGGTGTTCGTCCATGTCTTTCCATCGTGCACGAATTTGTGGCATGAGCTCGCAGGCTTTGTACCGTTTTTCGCCAGCTGGTAGTGCTGAAATTCTATAGTGAGTTTGAAGAGACAATGGAATAAAATAATGCAAGTACCTGAGTTATGACACTCAACCTCCTTTTTCACAAAAGCATTCCACTTTGTAACCTTGCGTCGACCTGTTAACCGTGAATGCTGCATAATTTCTTCAAAATAATAGTTGACGGAGTGTCGACCAAATGTTTCACGCAGTAGAGCAGCTTGCTCCTTTACAACATCCCTGGCAGCAATAAGAGCCGCTGCATACTCCTCACGATGCTTCTTGCGTTTGACTTTTAATAAGGCCTTCTGGGCCGCTGTTTGCTTGATGCGCTGACGGTGTCGCCACACTGTTTGTTTTTTGGTAGTTGACATCTTGCGCATTGTCGATGCATAGCGAGCAACAACACTACCTGCCTTCTCGTGTGGAGGCATTGAGGGTCGTATGTGTGAATGTAACACTGAAACAAAGAAACAAAATTTTATTCATGTGATTTCAACAAGTGACAGTGAGCATGTAAAGCGAAGAATGATAAGCTGAGATGAAAAGTTGAAGCGAAGTGATAATCTGATACGAAAAGTTGAGGTGAAAAAGTGATATATCATTCATTATCAGCAACACGGTCATCAGATGTGATGAGTCCCCAAAGGAAGACAGCTTCAGCTATAGGCATACCCTTGGTAGCAATGGCCATAACAAAATCTTGGCATGAAGAACTCGTGTCATGGGCGCACGCAATATGAAGCAAAGCCTTTGAAGTATAACCGTGAGCCTGAAGATACCAATCAGCAACAGGACTGAAAGATGGGAGCGGTGTATCATCGAACTGCGGTTGATCAAGAGCACCACAGATGCCATCGATCTCACGTATGTGCTGGTAGATAGCCTTTGGTGTACTAGGTATTGAGGCATTGGCGGGCATTCTCCAAGTACGTGTCAGATTTTGGGTGGGTGATGAGGGAAGTCGAATGTTAGACATATTATGTGCATCTGCAGTACATATACAGATCAATCTCAACATATTTAGAAACAGAGACTTACCGGTAACTTTAGATGTAGTGTTTGGACTTGACGGAATTGTAGGAAATGGATCTCTTGACAAAGCTGAGAAGAGAATCGGGTAAGGAAGAATAAAGGGTGAGGGGTGAAAAGATACGTATCTTTTCACCCCTCACCCTTTATTCTTCCTTACCCGATTCTCTTCTCAGCTTTGTCAAGAGATCCATTTCCTACAATTCCGTCAAGTCCAAACACTACATCTAAAGTTACCGGTAAGTCTCTGTTTCTAAATATGTTGAGATTGATCTGTATATGTACTGCAGATGCACATAATATGTCTAACATTCGACTTCCCTCATCACCCACCCAAAATCTGACACGTACTTGGAGAATGCCCGCCAATGCCTCAATACCTAGTACACCAAAGGCTATCTACCAGCACATACGTGAGATCGATGGCATCTGTGGTGCTCTTGATCAACCGCAGTTCGATGATACACCGCTCCCATCTTTCAGTCCTGTTGCTGATTGGTATCTTCAGGCTCACGGTTATACTTCAAAGGCTTTGCTTCATATTGCGTGCGCCCATGACACGAGTTCTTCATGCCAAGATTTTGTTATGGCCATTGCTACCAAGGGTATGCCTATAGCTGAAGCTGTCTTCCTTTGGGGACTCATCACATCTGATGACCGTGTTGCTGATAATGAATGATATATCACTTTTTCACCTCAACTTTTCGTATCAGATTATCACTTCGCTTCAACTTTTCATCTCAGCTTATCATTCTTCGCTTTACATGCTCACTGTCACTTGTTGAAATCACATGAATAAAATTTTGTTTCTTTGTTTCAGTGTTACATTCACACATACGACCCTCAATGCCTCCACACGAGAAGGCAGGTAGTGTTGTTGCTCGCTATGCATCGACAATGCGCAAGATGTCAACTACCAAAAAACAAACAGTGTGGCGACACCGTCAGCGCATCAAGCAAACAGCGGCCCAGAAGGCCTTATTAAAAGTCAAACGCAAGAAGCATCGTGAGGAGTATGCAGCGGCTCTTATTGCTGCCAGGGATGTTGTAAAGGAGCAAGCTGCTCTACTGCGTGAAACATTTGGTCGACACTCCGTCAACTATTATTTTGAAGAAATTATGCAGCATTCACGGTTAACAGGTCGACGCAAGGTTACAAAGTGGAATGCTTTTGTGAAAAAGGAGGTTGAGTGTCATAACTCAGGTACTTGCATTATTTTATTCCATTGTCTCTTCAAACTCACTATAGAATTTCAGCACTACCAGCTGGCGAAAAACGGTACAAAGCCTGCGAGCTCATGCCACAAATTCGTGCACGATGGAAAGACATGGACGAACACCAGCGTACTGCTGAAACAGAAGATATCATCGAGTCTATGAGAGAACATCGTGAAATGAAGGAATTATCCTCTCATAATGTGATGTTAGGTGCATTGGCAGACACCAACAAGACTCTTGAGAAGGTGAACCGCGAGGTGGGATTGATTCATCTATACTAAATTATGATACCAATCATTCTTTCTAGCTTACGACTTTGCACAGCCGTGCTGGCATTGAGTTCATTTTACTTGCTGTGCGAGGAGACACCGAACACTGGAACCAGCCTCACGTTTTCAACACCGCTCGCGCTGCAGAGTTTTTCGATTCCTGCTTGAAGACTTCACTAGGAACACTTGCTTTCCGCTTCGAAGGATATTGTGTGGCAGGCGTGCAAGGTATGAAATCTCTGTATTATATGCTATGGTACCTTCTAACCTAGACTTTGTAGGCCTCGCAAAAACACATCTAGAAGAGGTCCTTGAATTGAAGAAGAATTTGAGTGAAATGATCCTGCAAAAGCTTTGTGAGTGGATTGTTCTCTCCTGTCTTCCTATCAGCCTCAATATTTCGTGCTAGGGACAGCGGCGTCACCCAAGCAGGTCCAGCGCATGTATTACACAAACTTCGACACCAATATAACTGCGAAGTACGGCGTGGTCCTCGAGAACTGGCCGCTGTCAAAATTCTGCTGTCCAGGGGACATCAATTCACGCAACGAGCTCCGTGTCTTGTTCCATGCTTGGGAGACTAATTCTACTCGATTCCGTCGGCTTTCAGATGCTGAGTTTGGAGATTGGGAGACTAGCAGGTTTAATGCTGCGATGGCTCAGATGTCCAGCAATACTGATGTGGATCTCTCAACAAGCGACACAGCGCTGCTTCCAGACTTACAATCATCCGACTTAGTGGAGGGCAACAGTTTGTCTATACCCACAGCCGCTACATCAACCGATCAGCCTCCTCCACCGGCACCACAGCACAGGAAACGGCCAGCAGCAGAGCTCACTGGGGTCTTCTCTATCTCTGGAGAGGGAGTTACAGTTGAAAAGAAAGCTCGTAAAGAGCGCTCCGACAAGGGCAAGAAGCGTGGTCCAAGGAAAGGCACCAGGGTAGCTACTCCTGCAGCTTCCACACCTTCCTAAGTATATACTTGAATACAGTACCCGATTAATTAATTAAGATGTATGAAATATTGTGAGGACAAGAAAAGTGCCAGAGTTTGAGAGATAATTGAGTGAGATACTCGAGGTCGACGTGAAGGACAGTGAGCACGAACGTTTCGAGGGTGTGTCGTATGGTCTTGCCTAGTTTGGTATGTTCGCGGGAATTGCGGACATTGCCGGCGAGGGAACTTGAATATTATCTCGAAGTTGTAGATATCCAGCAATATTGAGCTATTTATTGGCAGTGTAGGACGCGTTAATATTCTATTCTAGTTAGAATGGCATACCGCTGGGAATTTGGCATCCTAAATAAGGTCTGATTATGTGAGGTCGAGGTGAACTAGAGTTATGAATATTTACTTTTTGACCCAACGATACCGTGTGACTTGGTACTAACGAACTAAAGTTACAACTTTAAGTACGAGAAACTAGTAGTATAGCCACCAAATTTGTCTATATAAAGACCAGCTTTTTGCCCAATAAAAAAGAAAGTTCCCCACTGTTTTTACCTCTCAGAATAAAATTGTGAGTGAAGTGTGAATCGGCAACCAGCAAGTGCAGTTCAAGGTTGGAGCTCACTGTGCTCAACAACCAGCACAATACTTCCGAGCTCATTGTGTTGAACATCTAGCACATACCTTGAGCTCGCTGTGTCTGACGACTAGCAAGACTAGTTTTTCTTTTTCTGTTTTTCTCTTGATTGTCTGTCTGAATTTCTTTGTTTCTTTTTGTGTCCTTGTCTGTGTCTCTGTCTGTGAATTTCTCTGTGATTTGTCTCTGTCTCTGTGTCTGTTTTTCTGAGTGTCTGTGTGTTTGTTTTTCTCTCTGTTTTCTCTGAGATTGTCTGAGATTCGTGACTGAAACTCGTGTTTCTGTTTTTTTTTCTCTCTCTGTCTCAAGTGTGTGTGGTGTGTTGGTGACTGTCTATACTGACCATCTCTCTGATCGCTGTCTGTTTGCTTTGTGATCATTGTTGCTAACAGTCTCCGTGATCTTGATTGGGTTTGTGTTTTTGTTGTAGCGGTCTTGTTTTTTGTTGTTGTTGTGGTCTCAACCTATCAACTTTCTCTCAAGTACCAAAGTTTCAGTCTCATTCTTACCCAGAAGTTTGGTGTTGTCTCTTTTTGTCCACGGAAGACTCTGATAGTCTAGTGGGGAGACTTTAGGTGTTGACGGTGATACCTGACCTCTTACATCTGTGTGTTATACCAATTGAGGGTAGTCATTTGCGAGTTAGACTTTAGCTATTGAAAAGGGGACTTGGTATTGAAGTCCAAGGTCGCCCGTTCCTGAGTCTGTTTAATACTCATTGTGAGTTCCTTGGCAGCAGGTTCAATATTAGGCTAAGAGTGCTACAGAGGCTTGACTAGGCCTGATGGTAGTTTCACCTGTTTTTGTATTGAGGGGGACTCTCATTGTAACTCCGCACAACTTGCTGCACTAAGTTTGTGTACAAATCCTTGTTGCTGTGTGAAGTGTTAGGAAGAGTGTCTGTTTGTTTTGTGTCATCTCTATATTGTTAGAGTGACTGTGTTTCCTGATTTGTTTTGTTGTCGGTGTTGTTGTGATTGTTGTTGTGTTGTCGATCGCTGACTGACTGAGTTCTGTGTTTTTCTCTCATCGCTGTGTTTCATATCCATATTGTTGGATTGACTGTTGACTGCTGATCACTGACTACTGACTTTTGTGTGAGCCATATTCTACTGACTGTATCTTAGGAGCAAGGCAAGCCACCCACGAATGACCACGTTATCAGTCATTGGTATTTGTCTGAATCGCTGATCATGGAGATATTTGGTTTTATAGGTGTTCATCTATAGATCATCTATCTAAGAAGACAGCAGCTAATGATAATAGAGTGGGAGGCAGACCGTTCCAAGGCAAACCCTTTTGAGACAACTGCATCGGGCATGTATTTACATTTTTGAAGTCAGTTATGTTGTCTGACACATGTATCGCAGTCATCACGCAAGCATCCATCCGGCTCGAACTCTCGCAACTCGAAGGACAACAACTCAGTGATGGTGTTGACTCCTCCCTCCATCCAGAGGTGTGCTAGTAGCCTCAGGTATTGATCTTGAAGCTCTACAGTAAGTCTTTCATCGCATTGGTCATCAAATTTTCATTAATGTTTGATCTCTCAGACAGCGCCTAGCCATAGATACCACAAATATTGGTGCTCACACTACAGATAACCAGCTCTCCCTCCTGCAACAACGAACAAACGCGCTCCACCGTCGTATCGAGCAATGGGTGCAGGTACAAACCCTATATATGCCATGCGTCGCCCGCCTGCAAACTGAGTCACCTGATGCGCCCAATGTGCCTGAAGAAGCAGTCCATCATATAAAATTATTCATGCCTTCGGCTGTGGCGAATCTGGGTATAGCGTGCAATGTCAACCTTTGTCACATTGAGTGGAAGCTGCACTGTGCCCAGGCACACGATGGTCTGCAAGAACTTCGTCAACATCTACGACTCAAACGGCACCTCACTGGCTTCAAAAGGGACTGGATTAGAGGACAACGAGCACATACAAGGTCACAGGCTGTCATCGATACTGTTCAGCTCAAGGTAGACGGCGCAGCTACAAAGTATCGTACAGCTTGGACTGCCCTCGAGTCCCTCAGTGTCAAGCTCTCGAAACTCACGTGGGAGGTTGAGTTTCCGAAACTCAATGATGGTGATATTTGAGGCATGATGGAAGGACAGGCAGGAGGTGAAGCAGAAACAGAAGGTCGAAGGCTAGTGTCTGTGTCTTGGATCTGGAAGCAACGTCATGGTGCAGGTGAAGAAGAGCTTTCAGAAGGTAACTGTTGTCATCTTCTGGTGTAGCGCATGCTGATCATTTGACAGTCATGCGTGTCGAATGGTGCAAAGCATGGGCACGTGCTAACCGATGGGCTGAAGAGGTTGCCATGCTCTTGCAGGAGGAGATGCGGCATGTTATTACATACTTTGATTGGCACACTAAGTGGTGGGATGAACACGCAGTTTCCAGAAGCGATTTTGCAGTCACAGAGAATGAGGCACTTGTCGCATATGCTTCCCGGCAAGCGAATATCTGGTGTTCCATGCGCGACCACTGTCTTTCTTTGTGGTCCGTGGTTCCTGATCTCCTCGCCTGGTCAACAATATTGTGCATCTAATTCATTGTTTTCCCACTTTTTCTGCTTTTTTTGTTTTATTTTTACGTACTGCTTGTATTTAGCACTTAATGTTGATGGTAGAGACTCAATACGCTTGCTTGCCTCAATAGAATCGCTGATTTGGCGCTTTTTGGCCCACACAAAATATATGTTTTTATGATTTCCGTTATTTCTGTATTTTCATTTATACAGACTACGAAAAAACATGTAAGTGTTCTAGGAAGCCCAGGGACACGGGCTCCTAGGTGGTTGAGAAGGATGTCAAGATCTAAGATCTACTATCAAGATCTTCTACTAGATCTACGAGAGATCTGATAGGATCTCGTCGGTGATCAGCAACAAACAGAATACAGTGATATTAGTCAGCACGTAGGGCTACGCAGGGGTGGGGACGTGTTCCCAGCACAGTATGGATACAAGAAACTGAGGGATTGGTCCTACAGGGAGAGTATGAATACAAAGAAGCCACTGGGCATCACTACAGAGTATGCATCCATGGCTCATTACTATGGCCAGTAAGTATTGATACCCCTGCCAGGGTGTGGTGACTGGTCTCCATAAACACAAACACAATCCCGAGGGCATTTTTTGCACCACGCCGGGATGTAATAAAGGTGATCACGACCATGATCACTGTTACAGAAAAGGGGGTGGTATGGAAGGTCAGGCGCCATGGATGCACAACAAGAAGACTGGCCCCAAGGAGACCACAGCAGTCACTGCGGTCACAATGGCAACAATGACAGCTGTACCTCCCGTGCAACCTGCACCTGTCATTGCTGCAGTCGTTGCTGACCTTAGCAGTCTCATGCAAGATCTGTCATTTGTGTCCATTGCGGAAATTCCCAATGAGATCATGTGTGCAACAAACCTCCCATTCACGATGATCTTAGATTCTGGCACGACTGTCACGCTGGTCAAGGACTGTCGCTTCTTTCATATGTACTCAATGGAGAATCCCGTAAATGTACTGACTGCCAATCACGGCATACTCCAGACAACTAGGCATGGCAACTGTGTAGCTCTTCCTTGTGACCATTCCCTCTCCACTATCTTTCCGTTTCTTTTTTTTTATCATGTAATTACATATGTATTTCAATATAAATAAAACTGATTTTTTATTGAATTTTTTCATAAAATGAGTGCTAAGAAACAATGAGTGGTGACAATCTGGTGTTTTTGGTAGTTCTGTTTAACTTACTCCAGGTAGTATCATTCTGACAGATACCATATAAATTTTACGGTTAGATAAAGCTTGGCAAAGCTTTATATTTTCGGGTCAATTATTTGATGCTTCGGAGTTGTGAACCTCCCTTTCGTTATGGCATTATTGATTAATCTAGCTCAATGTTTGACTTTTGTCACACCTTCAATGGGTGACTATCCGTAGGCTGAAATAATGCGGAATAAAATAAGATAGAATAAAAGAGACCATTTAAGGAAGTCGTGCCGCGATGCCGCTGTTCATTTGCATCGAATTTGCAAAACATTATTTTTTGACCCCCTTACAAACTCTAAATCTAGAAGGGGGGGGGGCCCCCCCCCTTACAGATTATTCCGGATTATAAACGACGGATTAAATCCGTTTTGGGCCACTACGCCTAAGCTATCTGCTGACTAATCCATGACTTGAGGTCCGCCTGACACATGTTCAGCATGGCGATGGTCGCCACCTGGTCCAAACATTTTCCAATATACGCAGTCCCATCCCTGAGCTCCCTGGCGATGTTTTTAGCTGAAATTTTAAGATTGCTATCAGCAGATGACGCCGACACGTACCACTGCGACCGGCCAGGGTACGAGCTAGCTCTATTCCAGCAACGAGTGTAGCTGCTAACATCCTCGCGTCTTCTTCGTCGTCAAGAAATGCTGTCTCTTCTCCGTCATTCCCCAGATTGTGGTACTGTAGTAGTAGATCGTCCATTGCAGTTTTGACCGAATTATTTTAATCCAGGTGCGTTACGGTTGTGTTTTCTATACAGATTATCTTTTGCAAATATCTTTCAAAGTCCGTTATAATCTATTCCGCATTATTTTGCCTACGGATAGTCACCCAATTCAAGTGTGAGTTTGAGTAAAATCGGGCCCTTCTCTTGATCATAAAATTTTATACGAAAATCAGGGAAGCGTCTTTCCTCTATATGGCCAAACATAACAATGCTAGTTCTGGTGATTATGTACTATGTATTGTTATTTATTGCTATCTACTTTCCTCACGGGTTCACTGATGGCCCCCGCCGCCACGGTAGTGCCGACTCCCAGCAATGCCCTTTCTTATTTGGTCTCGACGCCGGGCGCCGCATCGATATCTCTCAAGTACCCTCGTGACTATATGAGTCAAATTTACCTCTAGTCCGCGGTCCGTATGGTAGAGAAGTCTGAGTCCTCTATCAATGGAAACTAGTTCAGCTTGTCTGCCCATTCGTCACCTCTCTAGATTGTTAACGTTCTTTGCACTTTTTACCTTTAGATATCGTATTACCTTCTTGATGTTATCAGCATCGACGCCGCATGCAACACCTTATCTTCACAGCTTCTTGCTTCTTCACCACACGAACTCTCTCCGCACATCGTTTTCCCGGTCTCTTACCTAATCTCACTTCTTGAGCTATATAGTTCGTGCCGTTCGCATGACACCTCAGTATTATTCTACGTGACTTACTGAGGTGTGTAGACACTCTTGTTTCCTCACTCAATCCTTACTAATGTACCCTAGCATCTCCGCTAGGTAGATACATGTCAATCTAGTATTGTTCTACGTGACTTACTGAGCATCTCCGCTAGCGCGTATATAGATCTCTTGGCCCCTGCCGTGCATAATGCCTGGAGACATGCTCAGTCGCGGTGTCACGGTCCTCTCGGAGAACGTGTTCCCTGATTTGTATGAATCCGGAATTCTCGACCTTCAGAAGGGTCTTGAGCTGAGGCACTTTATGAGCGTTGATCTCGTTAAGGTGAGTTACTATCAATCAAAGTTGGTTTATCTCATGATGCCTCGCGCAAATACAGGCTTATATTGCAAGGATTGATGAGGTCAATCTGAAGGGCGCAGCTCTCCATGCAGTCCTTGAGACGAACCCGAATGCTTTATCTCAGGCTGCAAAACTTGACGACGAGCGCAAGTCTAAAGGGAGCAGAGGCCCACTGCACGGCATCCCTTTGCTACTGAAAGACAACATTGCTACACTACACGAAGAAGGTACGTAACTGTAACGACGCATGTTCAGGATGCTGATCCTTCTGAAGGCATGAACACTACCGCCGGTACGATATTTAAGAACTTCTAGTTCTGGGTTAAATGTTTGGCGAGATTAGGCTCCTATGCTCTCCTGGGTTCCGTCGTTCCCAGGGACGCATTCGTCGCTGCTAAGCTCCGCGAAGCCGGCGCCATCCTTCTTGGGAAGGCGAACCTCTCTGAATGGGCAAACTATCGCGGAAAGGTTCCAAACGGCTTTTCAGGTCGTGGAGGTCAGACTCTTTGTCCCTATTACCCGAACGGGGATGCATCTGGATCGAGTTCTGGGAGTGGGGTTGCGATGGCCGTCGGTCTTGCTGCTGGCTCTCTAGGCTCAGAAACGGATGGTTCCATTGTTTCACCGAGCAGTAAGAACAATGTGGTAGGCATTAAGCCCACTGTAGGGTTGGTTTCTCGAGCTGGAGGTATCTACTTTTATCAATCTCACCTTGACAGTTGGTTGAGTCTCTTTAGTTATACCTATCTCATCGCATCAAGATACAGCTGGACCTATATGTAGGTCAGTTACAGATGCGGCCCTTCTGCTCTCCGTTATAGCAGGACCAGATCCTCGAGACACGGCCACGTTGCACCAACCTGGTGTTCTCCCTGATTACATGAAAGCGCTCGATCCGAACGCTTTGAAAGGCAAGCGACTAGGAGTGCCGCGGAAATTCCTGCCCGGCAATAAAGCAATTCTGGAAGCTTTCAACGCTTCTTTAGACACCTTCCGGGCTCTCGGCGCGGAGATCGTAGATCCGGCTGATTTCCCCTGTGCCGAGGAGATGAAGGAGTCACAGGCAGAAACACTCGTGCTGAAGACAGACTTCAAGGCTGATGTGACCGAGTATATTTCGGGGTTACTTAAGGTTCCTACTGGCGTAAAGAACCTCGCAGATTTGATCGAATTCAACAAGACCCACGCAGACTTAGAGCTTATACCACCATACCACGACGATCAATCTAGGTGGGTTCACGAGCTGGTAGTGCTATGGGGTTGCTTACTCTGCTACAAGTTTTATTGCTGCTGAAGCGACGGAAAAGAATGATGCGTATTATGCAGCTTTAGCTCAAGATTTCGATTTAGGCCGGAGACGAGGCATTGATGCAACTCTCCAAAAATTCAAATTGGACGCAATCATTCTTCCTACTGATGGTACGTACGATTATATGCTTGCGTCAATTTCGGGACCTCAAACTTCCTTAGGGACTGCCTCGAAACCTGCAGCGATTTCCGGATACCCTATAATCTCAGGTGCGAATGCCCATTTTCATGATGGTTCATTTGACCAAATCAAATGCTTAGTTCCGCTGGGCTTCCAGCCAGATAATGTTGAGGTATTGCCAGTTCCCGCTGCACCACTGCACACACAAGCTCCAGGCCTTCCGTTTGGGATAGCCTTCATAGGCACCGCATACAGCGAATTCAATCTTATTGGTTTCGCTTATGCGTTTGAACAGGCTACGCAGGTCCGTTTGAAGAGAAGGGCCTATGCTGAAGCAATTCCCACGACGCAGATTAAGGATGTGCTTTCTATGGTGCAGTTCACTTAGAGGCCGCTACTTTTGTCCAAGCGCCAAATCGAGTCATGAATATTGAACCGCACCATATTTGAACAAGGAATGTATGACTGGCGCGTACAACAATCGTGTACTTTTTTTTCTAACCATACTTGGATTCATCGTGATACTGTTCTAGGTCTTGTATATAGTTGAATGAGCACGAAGCATCACATCAGTGGTAGGCCGTGGAATGGACTTCAAATTGAAATTAAGCGTAAACATCATGGATCACAGGATTCACCAAGCCCGCGTCAACCCGAGGAGACGCCTGAAATTAGCCATCCGAGTCCCATGCCATGCCACCTGGATCTGTATTAATATTGCACATGGGGAAATGTCGTGACGGGGCCCGTAAAGACTTCGCCGAGACTTGCAGATGCGATTCACGATCGAGGAGTCATCGACATCTTTATGTTTGGCTTCCAGATCACCATATGTTGAATAATCGCCGGGGATCAGAGGCGTCCCCTGAGCTCGATCAATACTGTGGCAGTGAGTTGTCATGGATCACGCACCTCGTTCGGCGGTTCGTGCAAACCATTCCTCGAGTCGATCGCAGCTGAAATTGAGGCGAGCTTCAAGTTGACGGCGTTGCATCCTTTACATATATCAGGAGCATAAAGGCGAAGAGAAAGCACAGGAAAGCACTCAATTTTGCCATTAGGATTATAACAATTAATTACGATTAGCGATTCAACTAGCCTACATAACGAGTTATGGCTTGAAGCGATAGCAACCGGCTCGAAGGCTACACTTAGAATGCTATAATAACCAGAGTCTGAGCGGCGGTCTGTGTATCTCATCCCCAAATGGTTGCACAGCTGTAGTTGGCTACGCAGCGCACCAGAAAAGCTGCCTGATCTTCACATGGGTGAGAACGAAAGTTTAGCAGTCGCTATCACACACTGTCAAAAAGGCGCTCATGATCAGTGTCGGATACCATTATGATAGCTGTTGTCTGGGCTGGATCCTCATGTCAGTCCTCATACAGAAAGAATGGACGTCTTATTGAGGTCGGACTACAGGAGATTACGTGTCACCTAACGTATGCCATAACCCTTTCCTAGTATTTTTCCGTCAATAGAATATTGGGGACTGAGTAAGTCAAATATGGGGACTGGTGGCAACCAGCTGGCATTGTAAATAACTGTTTGAAGGATTGTGGATAGGTTTTTCAAAAAACATAAGGATCCAGGACATAAAAGCAAGCGGTCAGGCCGTCATCCTACCTTCCACGTTGCTTTTATTTCCATAATCCTAAGCCACAACTCACAAATAATGCGTTTCTCCATAATGATTGTCCTCGCCGTTCAATTTGTTGCTCCGTCAGCATCGAAGTCTCTCGGTGCTGAAGGTGACTGTGCTATCCCTTCCGGCTCAACTGCATATTAAGTACTGTGAAGGCAATGTAAGCGAGGAGGTATACGACAACCAATATGAAAGTGGCATAAGCATTACTCACTGGCGTGGTAGTCTATGTTTATGTGCGTGGTTCAGTGAGCTACAGGATTGCAGTTGTAAGCGGTTCCTAGAACCCAAATAACAGATATTTCAGTGAGATTGGTTTGTACACTATATATACTTTCGCGGTAAGTAAACATACGAGTTACTGATGCAGCTCTAGATCTTCTGGCAGATGGTCTGGCAAGTGTGGCCCCAGCCGCTAGTTGTGAAATAAGAATTCGATATTAGCAGAAACACCTTTGACAATAACAAAGGTTTCAGCCATAAACATCATGCTGTCCTGTACATATATAGTTCAGCGTCAGCCTATATCACGAGTAATTGTAAGAGTTCGTAGTCAAATGAACTCACGGCGGTTGCAGTCATTATATTCAAGTTGAACCAATGACTTGAAAGAAGTCGATCAATCACTCCGTACTCCGAAATGCAATTAGATAGACTGGAATAGCAGCAGGTATGGTATGCAGCAGTCCCTGAATATGAATCACTAGCGATTGCACGAGACCGGTAAAACAGTAGGGGTTTAGTCTGATAGCATGATTCCGTGTGTTCGGATGGAAGCGTCATAAGGAGCACCCGCACTTTAAGGTTTGATAAGTTTACGTATTTCTACAATATCCATTACAAAGCTAATTTTAACTTTTGATTCTTTACGCTACGGAAACAGGTACAGCTCAGAAGGCTGCTGATCGCATTGCGAGGGAATGTCGAAGAGTCCATTTTCACTGTCGTGTGAAGAGCATGGATGCGTTATTTCGGAGAGCCAAAGTTTTACTGAATCACGGATCCATCGCCGCAACTTCTTCTACGAATTTGGCCCACCGTCTTTCCCATGCATCCATAGCGGCGCGCTTGCTCTGTTCATCTAGCATGGAATACTGCCCAGGGAACATAAGACAATGCAAGAGACAAGGCCGAGGGTATGACTCACCGTAATACTGTCACGAGCCATGTGGCCAAGAGCAAGGAGTCCCGTAACTTCACTTGCCACCAGTACCTGTAAGCGACTGATGAGTCTGGTTGCCGCAGGAGACAAACAAGGAAGAGGGTCACCTGGAAGAAATCGAAGGACAGCCCCATGCTATTAAACATCGCAGGATCGTCGGAAGACAGTACCACAGGAATGCCTTGGTTCATGATTACCGGGAGGGGGTGCATAGGCATCGATGAGGTAAGACGCTATCATTTCTTGAGTCAAGGCAAGGCTCCGAGGCAGCATACGAAAAACCTACCAATACTTCATTTCTATCGAAAGATCAAAATCAATTGAAGGTGTCTACTTGCACGATTCACTCACGATATAGGGCAGACTTCGATTGCTATTTTCTTCTCTCGACAGATTTGCATCAATTTTGGATGCTTAGCTAGTGAAAAGCTATGCAATATGGGTTAGCGAGCGCTCTACATCGTACAATGCACCTAACCCGTGTCCGATTCGCTTCGTTCCGAGAAGAATGGCATCATACAGGTTCATGTCCGCTGCAGTGCCATCACCCAGAGTTTCACCAGCATGGAAGATGAATGGGATGTCCGGATGCTGCTCGGCGAAACGCAAAAGTGGCTCTGCGTAATCAATGAGTGGTTTACACTCCGCCCCGTCCTCGTGGCCCACGAGATCAAATCCTGGCAGATAGAACTGTTAGATCTGGGTCTGCCGACTTACAACGAACCCGCGGGACTTACCAGCAATAAGGTCCGGGAATTCCTGCTTGAATTTGCTGCACTGTTCTAGTTCCAATTCCAACTCCTCGGACGAGATAATTCTCAGGGTATTGTAGATAATCTAGGAAAAAGATCAGTCTGAGCTTGAGTAGGTTCGCCGAGACCAAGCTAACCTTCAACCCAGCGAAATCGTCTTCCCGACCTTTCGCCTTCAATTCCGCTTTTATTTCGTTCGTGACCTCTTGGAATATCAGGAGTAGTTCGCGTAATTCAAGTTTAGTCTTCGCATCCTCTGCAAGTATATACCTGACGTTTCATCAGGTATCTCAATCGTAGACACGCCTTTCTGACTCACTTTTTGAAAAAACTAGTTCGTACCTCAATATACGAGATGCCATCACTTATTGATGAGCGAATGAACATCCGCAAGTATTCCTTTTGAATCGGCACGAAACGGATAATGGGCTAAGTTTCATCAGAACAGGCACACATCTCGAGTTCCAGTACACAGGCTCACATCAGTCACGCCAAAGGTACTCCCAAACTTCATCCAGATCTGCAAGTCTCGCATTGAGGCCGTGTTCAGCAGGTTGTATGTTAATATGGAGCTCACTTTCATCGGTGTATTGTACGTATCGTACGCATCACTGGGATTGATCATAAAGGCGCTGAGCACCCATTTATCAAATCCGGCAGGGCCGCCTAGTGCAGGATCGAACAGCTCTCGCGCCTTCTTGATGGGAACCCAGCCACCGGTGTATAAAACATCCGTGATACCAACTACATCGGTAGTAGGATACTGTTCCACAGGGATTGGTTGGATTATGGGCAGCACAGTTTCGAGAGAAGCTGCGTCCAACGGACCCAGGACGCGGATATGTATCGCGGGATGACTCAGTGCCAGATCAAGAAGTGTTTTTGCCTCCACCGAGGCGTTCTGGTGCACATGCAATAGCCCACCCTTTGGCATCTATGGGGAAATTGCGATCGAGATGATCGGTGACGAGCAACACAGTAATTTGCTACGCTTACTTTGGAGACTATTTCATAGAGTTCCGTCTGTAAAATGAGGTCTTTGCCTGTACACAGATGTGAGAAGAAGTGCTAAGCGCGAGCCAAGCACCATACCATTCAAGAATTCCATCCCTGGGTAGGGGTGAGGGACGTGTTCGTGATCAATCCCCCAAACAGTGGTAGCTTCTTTAGCACGGATGGAGCGCACAACTTTATCTGCCTTCAGTTCAGCTGCGGTGTAATTCGAGCGAACATGATCTGTTCGCAACGCGCGGTCTTCTGTGATAAGTTTCTCACGTCTTTGTAGATAATCAGCAAGCATTGAGGAGGACATTGGCGAAGAAAAGGATGGTGGTAGTTTACAGGAATTCGATGGCTTTATAAATGATTTCGCTTGTGGCCCTTGGTGGTGTTGGCCTGGATCAACATCCATTGGCGTATTGTCGATGTCAAGGCGCCTACACAAAAAAAACAATGGCGGGCCATGAAGGACCCACAGAAGAATAGTGTAATAAACCAATTAGAATTGTGGCTCAAGTGTGCATTGGCCATCTGTCTTAGCACCGCCTTAGTTAATAGTATACGACCTGGTAGCCGGACTGTTCAAATAAGGTTGGAATGTACAGAGGAACCTCAACTTACATGGCCACCATGAGTCACGGTGGTCCAGGACCTGCCAGTGTGCAATAAGATACAGCGAGGAAAGTGTCCCACAGGCCATGATACATCGGGCACAGCATGCCAGCGATGATACACAGGATCAACGCGTCTAAAAAAAAAGCAAATTTCAGGGTTGAATATGGGAAAGCGGACTTTCCAGGTAGCCCAACAATGGCAGTGTCTGCGGTGGAGGTCGCGGAGGATCATCGAGTCTTCCAAAAAGAAAACAAACAACTGCTATCATTGGGTAGACTCATAGTCAACCATTTGTGTACGTGCATTGTTGGAGATGTTGTGATCACTGTAGTAGGTAGAAATCAGGGGGAACACGGAGTTTGAAAACCTGCAGTTGCCGATTGCGAAGTCGATGTTATTGTTTAAACTTGAACGACTCGGACACTAATCATTTGTTCGTACCGTATACTTGCATGCAGTCATAGAGACCAATCCGAAGGCCCCTACACAAGCTGCGACCCTTGATGATGAAAGGAAAGAAAAAGCCAAGCTCTAGGCCACAACATGACTACGTTGTACGAAGTTGAAGGTGAGGTCACACTCCGCGTTGCACACATGCACATGCACATATGCAACACCAATAGATTGATCCTGATAAGGAATGTTAATGAGTACTGAGTACTACTGCAGGTACATCCCGCCCTACTGGCTACATCCCAAAATCTTTGTGGCTCCGTTCTTGGTTCCTACGCATCGCTGAGTCCTGTGTTGTTTCTCGAGACGCATTTGCCACAGTAGCAAAATTACGTATGGGCTAGTGCGAGGCCTATTCCACTTCCTCGTGGATTCTCAGGGCGTGAGGGACTTGTTGTCCGTACTATCCGAACGCTGATCCGTTTGCTTCGAGTTCCGAAAGTGGTGTTGCGATGGTTGTCGGGAGAACAATGTTATATGAAGGGATGGTTGACAGAATGACGCAGAGGGGAACTATCACCCGTGCAAGTGATAAGAAAGTGTTTAAAGTCGGAATGCCTCGCTCAATTGGAGAGTTGTGAGGACAGCCGCCTCAAGTCGTGCGTCAAGAGTGCGCTTGATATCATTTTTACCTCCTAGCGTGCGAGACCCATCAAGCAAGGACAACAATGAACCCGTTTCGTGGAAGATGTCGACAATTGAAGCTATACCACTCGTGCGAATCGTACTGGACCACTTGTTGGCATCTTCTACAGGAGAGGCTGTTGGAAGAACAGTACGTAAACTGTTCGAGTCTGAGGCTCATCTTCGTCGTCCTCATCTTCGTGGCCCTCATCAAGGACTTGTTCGTCGGGTGCGTAAAAGACGCAGGAAGCACCTCGTGATAATTGCACAAGCAGCTAACGTCTGGAACATGTTCATCCAACGGGGAAAGGGGCCTACTGCTGTACTGATGATTCTGGTCTGTAACATTGCTGGTGTGCTACTGCCTGAGGCACTGGCATGGTGCGAGGAAATACCAGCATCACGAAATGGATGTCCAAAGGTTAAGAAAACCTACATAATTGCTTTGTGTTGCGAAGACGTCTACAAGGGGAATCTTGTGTGGGCGAGAAGGATGGCCGTAGGGAGCAGGTGAGTGAGAAAATAGACGAGCTACCACATTCTTGATTCTGGAGCCTTTGGCGTGGCGCGAGTAGCAGCCGTCTTCTTACCACACGTAAGTAGTTTGCCGCGGAGAATTGGCGTAAATGTTTGCTTCTGAACAAATTTTACTGCTGCAATGATGATTTTAGGATAGAGAGATATCTCAAAACCTTGAACATGACTTGAGAGAGTGAGTCTATTATTAGACTCACAGTAAGCTCGAACATCAGTATTGTATGACAGTGTATTGTGAAAGCCACGTTCACAGCTGGGACATAACGTCCGTTAATTGGGTTCTAGGAATCGCATCTTCATAGGCCTTTCTCTGAAGTCTCACGTGGGTAGCCTGCTCAAACGCATACGCATAGCCGATGAGCTTGAACTCGCTATACGCGGTTCCCATAAAAACAATTCCAAAAGGAAGTCCTGGTGCTTGCGTATAAAGTGACGATGGCGTCACAGGCAGTAACTCGACGTCATCTGGCTGGAATCCGAGGGGCACTAAATATCAGATGAATTTGAGTAGGGTTGAGATCGCAGTGAGAAGTACCAACCTGAAATTAACGGATACCCTGCGATTGCCGTGGGTCCCGATGCATTTTCGGTTGGTAGAATTATAGCATCGAGATTGAACTGGGCCAGAGTGGCGTCAATTCCTCTCGTGCGTCCCAAGTCGAAATCTTCGGCTAGCGCTGAAAAGTAGGCGTCATCAACTTGAGAGGCTTCCGATTGCTTGAATCTAGATATCCTGGCTAAAAGCATATCGCGTATGAGACTAGAGCCGACATACTGCGATTGGTCATTGTAGAATGGCGGTGGAAGATCTAGGTCCGCACGTTTCTCGCTGAATTCTATCAATGCAGCGAGAGTCTTGACGCCTGTCGGAATGTCGACAAGTTCTGATAGGTATTTGTTAAGATCAACTTTGAAGTCCACGTCCAGTACCCGCTTCTCCGCCTTCGATGTCAGCAGTTCTTCTGTATCCGGGAAATCCGCAGGATCAACGATTTCCGCGCCCAAAGCTCGGAAGACGTCAAGAGCTGAGTTGAAGGTCTCCTCGATGACCTTGGTATTACGGATGAAGGAACGAGGCACTCCAAGACGAGTGCCTTTAAGGGCGTTCTTGTCGAGCGCTTTCATGTAGTCTGGAACTAGTCCGGGCTGATGTAAAGTAACTTCATCTCGAGGATCAGGCCCAGCCATGAAATTCAACAATAGGGCGGCGTCAGTGACAGAACGACACATCGGGCCAAGAGTATCTTGATGAGATGAGATAGGTATTACTGGCGTTCATAATCAGTCAGGGAATCAGGAAGGCCACTACTAAAAACTTTACCGCCTGAGCGAGATACCAGCCCGACGGTGGGCTTGATGCCCACAACATTGTTCCTGCTACTTGGAGAGACAATAGAGCCATGAGTTTCTGAGCCAAGCGAACCAGCTGCGAGACCAATGGCCGTCGCAACGCCACTTCCGGAGCTCGAAGAAGACGGACGTGCATTCGGGTAGTAGGGGGAAGATGTTTGTCCCCCACGCTCCGACAAGCCATTGGGAACCTGTCCCTTTAAACGTCCCCACTCGCCCCTCATACCGGACCACTCAGAGAGGTTTGATTTTCCTATAAATATAGCCCCAGCTTCACGTAATTGTGCAGCAGCAAATGCATCTCGAGGAACGACAGAACCCAGCAGTGCGTAGGAACCTAGGATACCCCCAAAAGCTGTGATCTACAAAATGGCAGGCAGAAGCACAGAATGTACCTGCAGTCGTGTTCATTCCTTATCAGGATATCGATTTATTAGTACTGCATGTAGATATATAACATAAAATCTCACCTTCTTCGTGCAGCGTAGCAATATTATCTTTCAACATTAATGGTATTCCATGCAATGGCCCGCGGCTGCCTTTGTCTTTCCGTTCATCGTCAAGGGCCGCAGCTTGTGATAAGGCTATTGGATTAGTCTCGATGACCGCATGTAATGCAGGACCCTTCAAGTTGACTTCCTCGATTCTGTTCAAGTAGGCCTGCGATTGATTAGACGCTGCATCGGATACTTACTGGAACAGTGAGAGTCTACCTTGACAAGTTGAACACTAGTGAAGTGTCCTTTGACTAGACCATCTTGAAGTTCCACGATTGAAGCCTCGTAAAGATCAGGCAAAGCCGCGACATAGGACGCCTTGAAAGTCATCAGATTCGAGTGGAGGAAAGATAAGAGCCAGACCTACTAGGTTCGCTGTTCTGGGAAAATGGTCAAAGATAACTTAACGGACACCCGACAGTTATGATAATCCAAATATGAATCCTGGGTAAAGGATCCAATGACTGTCTTTTCGGTTGTCACGGGACCTTGAGTTGAGAGGATCGTGAGAACATTTCATGATGAAGCTGCGGCATCGGAGTCTCCACAGACTGGCAGCACACTAGTGTTGTGGATTCTAGAGCCTGGATATAGAGCCTGGACACAGGCTAACTCGTTGGTGGTCCATTCAAAATTATGACGCTTATCCTGGCGCACTAGCACTTCGATGCCATTCTCGGAAGACTCTCGGAAGCTGGCTGCGGTGATGACACAGTGCCTTCAGGTGTGAGATGAACCACAGAAATTGGAGGTCATTCTGCTCTTGGGACCTGGCTAGGGGGACATCTAGCTGGTTTCCTGGATAATACAAGACAAATCTCATGTCTCCCACCTCTCACCCAGCTAGACCTTTGTCTACAAGCGACCCACATGTTTTTCTTCACTGTCTACGCAAGCTCCTTCCCTTCTCTTCTGGTACGGATGCGGTCCGCACCGATTCATATTCAACTTACGTTTTTCTAGTCTTGGTCCAGGCACCACCACCACCCAATCCTCTGCCATCAATACTTTTGCAACCCTCAAATTCAGCTCACATCGCCTATCAACTTGGTAGCCCTTTCAGACCAATCATACATTGACTATCGTTCAGGTCCTCTCGGGCCAGGTAAACAGGTATGGGTGATGTATCGCGGGATGACTCAGTGCCAGATCAAGAAGTGTTTTTGCCTCCACCGAGGCGTTCTGGTGCACATGCAATAGCTCACCCTTTGGCATCTACGGGGAAATTGCGATCGAGATGATCGGTGACGAGAAACACAGTAATTTGCTGCGCTTACTTTGGAGACTAAGTAATCATTTGTTCATACCGTATACTTGCATGCAGTTATAGAGACCAATCCGAAGGCCCTCACAAGCTGCGACCCTTGATGATGAACGAAAAGAAAAAGCCAGCTGTGGGCCAATGCACGGAATACCATCATTGTTGAAAGACAACATGACTACGTTGTATGAAGTTGAAGGTGAGGTCACACTCCGTGTTACACACATGCACATGCACATATGCAATACCAATAGATTGATCCTGATAAGTACTGAGTACTACTGCAGGTAAATCCCGCCCTACTGGCTACATCCCAAAATCTTTGTGTCACCGTTATAGGTTCCTACGTATTGTCGAGTCCTATTGTTTCTCGAGACGCATTTGCCACAGTAGCAAAATTACGTGTGGGCTGGTACGAGACGAGACCTATTCTACTTCCTCGTGGATGATCAGATCTCAGGGTGTGGGGGGCAGACTTGTTATCCGAACGCTGATCTGTTTGCTTCGAGTTCCGCAAGTGGTGTCGCGGTGGTTGTCGGGAGAACAATGTTGTATGAAGGGGTGGTTGACAGAATGACGCAGAGGGGAAATATCACCCGTGCAAGTGATAAGAGAGTGTTTAAAGTCTGAATGCCTCGCTCAATGGGAGAGTTGTGAGAACAGTCGCCTCAAGTCGTGCGTCAAGAGTGCGTTTGATTTTATTTTTACCAGCTAGCGTGCGAGACCCGTCAAGCAAGGGCAACAACGTATTCCATGAACCCGTTTCGTGGAAGAGGTCGATAATTGAAATTATACCACTCGTGTGAATCGCACTGGACCACTTGTTGGCATCTTCTACAGGGGAGGCTGTTGGAAGAGTAGTACATAAACTGTTCGAGTTCTGAGGCTCATCTTCGTGGCCCTGACTTGTTCGTCGGGTGCATAAAAGACGTAGGAAGCACCTCGTGAGAACTACAAAGCAGCTAGTGTCTGGAACATGTTCATCCAACGGGGAAAGGGGCTTACAAGCTGTCCTAGGACTCTTCTATGACTTCTGGGAAGCGTGGCCCCCCTGTCCGGACATCGATCGGGACCAGGGGTGCTGTTCTTCTGCCTTGCAAACAAACACCAGGGATAGTTACGTCAAATTTGAGGTCTGCTGGCATTGCAAAACGACATCTGTTTTGAGGGTGGGTTTCACCGGGTAGGTCTGCATAAAATAGCTTCAGTATAAAAACAAACCTTCTTCTTACCACACGTAAGTAGTCTGTTGCGGAAATTTGGTGGAAGTGTTTACTTCTGAACAAATTTTACTGCTGCTCGGGCAATAACGATTTTAAGATAGAGATATATCTCAATTGCAAAAACAGACTTGAGTGAGTGAGTGAGTCTAGTATTAGACTCACGGTAAGCTCGAACATCAGTATCGTATGACAGTGTATAATGTCAAAGCCACGTTCACAGCTGGGACATAACGTCCGTTAATTGGGTTCTAGGAATCGCATCATCATAGGCCCTTCTCTGAAGTCTCACGTGGGTAGCCTGCTCAAACGCATACGCATAGCCGATGAGCTTGAACTCGCTATACGCGGTTCCCATAAAAACAATTCCAAAAGGAAGTCCTGGTGCTTGCGTATAAAGTGACGATGGCGTCACAGGCAGTAACTCGACGTCATCTGGCTGGAATCCGAGGGGCACTAAATATCAGATGAATTTGAGTAGGGTTAAGATCGCAGTAAGAAGTACCAACCTGAAATCAACGGATACCCTGCGATTGCTGCGGGTCCTGGTGCATGTTCGGTTGGTAGAATTATAGCATCGAGATTGAACTGGGCCAGAGTGGCATCAATTCCTTTCGTGCGTCCCAAGTCGAAATCTTCGGCTAGCGCTGAAAAGTAGGCGTCGTCAACT
The DNA here is from genome assembly GCF_016647745.1 of Suillus plorans. Lineage (NCBI taxonomy): Eukaryota > Fungi > Basidiomycota > Agaricomycetes > Boletales > Suillaceae > Suillus > Suillus plorans. Next base: position 41,924 of record NW_024537445.1, on the reverse strand, counting down.
TGAGAGGCTTCCGATTGCTTGAATCTAGATATCCTGGCTCAAAGCATATCGCGTATGAGATTTGAGCCGACATACTGCGATTGGTCATTGTAGAATGGCGGTGGAAGATTTAAGTCTGCGCGTTTCTCGCTGAATTCTATCAGTGCAGCGAGAGTCTTGACGCCTGTCGGAACGTCGACAAGTTCTGAGAGGTATTTGTTAAGATCAACTTTGAAGTCCACGTCCAGCACCCGCTTCTCCGCCTTTGATGTCAGTAGTTCTTCTGTATCCGGGAAATCCGCATGATCAACGATTTCCGCGCCCAAAGCTCGAAAGACGTCAAGAGCTGAGTTGAAGGTCTCCTCGATGACCTTGGTATTGCGGATGAAGGAACGAGGCACTCCAAGACGAGCACCTTTAAGGGCGTTTTTGTCGAGCGCTTTCATGTAGTCTGGAACTAGTCCGGGCTGATGTAACGTAACTTCATCTCGAGGATCAGGCCCGGCCATGAAATTCAATAATAGGGCGGCGTCAGTGACAGAACGACACATCGGGCCAACAGTATCTTGGTGAGATGAGATAGGTATTACTGGGTTCATAATCAGTCAGGAAATCAGAAAGGCCACCGCTAGAAACTTTACCGCCTGAACGAGATACCAGCCCGACGGTGGGCTTGATGCCCACAACATTGTTCCTGCTACTTGGAAAGACAATAGAGCCATGAGTTTCTGAGCCAAGCGAACCAGCTGCGAGACCAATGGCCGTCGCAACGCCACTTCCGGAGCTCGAAGAAGACGGACGTGCATTCGGGTAGTAGGGGGAAAATGTTTGTCCCCCACGCTCCGACAAGGCATCGGGAACTTGTCCCTTGAAATGACCCCACTCGCCCCTCATACCGGACCACTCAGAGAGGTTTGATTTTCCTATAAATATAGCCCCAGCTTCACGTAATTTTGCGGCAGCAAATGCGTCTCGAGGAACGACAGAACCCAGCAGTGCGTAGGAACCTAGGACACCCCCAAAAGCTGTGATCTACAAAATGGCAGGCAGAAGCATAGAATGTACCTGCAGTCGTGTTCATTCCTTATCCGGATTTCGATTTATTAGTACTGCATGTAGATATATAACATGGAATCTCACCTTCTTCGTGCAGCGTAGCAATATTATCTTTCAACAGTAATGGTATTCCGTGCAATGGCCCACGGCTGCCTTTGTCTTTCCGTTCATCGTCAAGGGCCGCAGCTTGTGATAAGGCTATTGGATTGGTCTCGATGACCGCATGTAATGCAGGACCCTTCAAGTTGACTTCCTCGATTCTGTTCAAGTAGGCCTGCGATTGATTAGACGCTGCATCGGATACGTACTGGAACAGTAAGAATCTACCTTGACAAGTTGGACACTAGTGAAGTGTCCTTTGACTAGGCCATCTTGAAGTTCTACGATTGAAGCCTCGTAAAGATCAGGCAAAGCCGCGACATAGGACGCCTTGAAAGTCATCAGATTCGAGTGGAGGAAAGATAAGAGCCAGACCTACTAGGTTCGCTGTTTTGGGAAAATGGTCAAAGATAACTTAAGGACACCCGACAGTTATGATAGTCCAAATATATATGATCCATGAATCCTAGGTAAAGTCATCCGATGACTTGTCTTTTCGGTTGTCACTGCGTGGGACCTAAGGATCGTGAGAACATTTCATGATGAAGCTGCGGCAAGACAGCACGCTGTTGTGGATTCTAGAGCCTGGATATAGAGTCTGCACATAGGCTAACTCGTTGCTGGTCCATTCAAAATCATGACGCTTATCCTGGCGTACTAGTAGCACTTCGATGCCATTCTCGGAAGACTCTCGGAAGCTGGCCGCGGTGATGACAAATACCTTCAGGTGCGGGATGTCCAAAGCACAGAAATTGGATGTCGTTCTGCTCTTGGGACCTGGCTAGGTGGACATCTGCGCTGGTTTCCTGGATGTACAACGAAACACTGCAGCGGGTGCTATCGGCAATGGTGATATCCTGATACGCAACGAAGACTATGTTTCCCCTCCCCCCTCCTTCCTCCAATCCCGGCATACGCCTAGGGATTGTCCACGCCGGTCAACACGGAAGCAGCCGCTTTTGTTTCTGCTTCCAACTGATTTCGAACTTGTTCTCCGTCCGATATCTTATAAATTTAGTTGTTTCTCGTTGCATGCATTGTCCTATACTTGTATCGAATTCATGGTGACTACAAATCCAAAGCGCTTGAGATATATCCACAGGATCCCTGGGATGTCGCGTGTAGATCAGCCAACAAAATGAAGCAAAAACTTCTGTTTTCCGATTGGAGACACGGGGGTGTAAAGCCCTGTTAAGTCGTCCCGCAGTAATACTGATGCAAATATAGTTGCTACAGACCTCGTTCAGCAGATATTCTAGTGAGTTCCGTATAATGCATGATAGACGCACCCAGCTTTTCTGCCATTTCCGCTTGATTCGTCGATGATTGTGACGGCAGTTTTTGCAGGGACATATAATGGAGGAATGCAGTAAGCGAGATCCATACCTAGGAAGAGTTAACGAGAGGTGTGCACCATGTGTGGAACCTTACATTGACTGATTCAGGAGGAAATTCATCCAGTAGCTGGGACTCGCATAAAGACTATCCAAGATACTGGAGTTTTGTGAACGTACCTCGAATGCTTCGTCTCTACTTGTCATTTGCAGACACCGCGCATGAAGGTACGAGGGCACCACAGGATCTACCAACGAGTCCAATAACTGTACCAGCGTAGATACAATGGCAGTCGTCAGCGGACCGTGTTCTTCTCCAGACTGGGGGGATGGGAATTGATCTCCTGTATCAAGACACTATGAACAGTTATTAACACATGCATGAATGTCGAAGATGACTCGCAAACACCTCTCTGATGTTTATGCATATGCTCTCTTCAATAAGACCATTGAATAAATCACTCTAGAGCGCCATTAGGACATGCAGTCAGAACCTTGATGGCACGAACTGGATCAGTGACATAGGTCATCAACCAATTGATCAACCTCATGATCTCCCTCGGGGCGTTTACTAACTGCTGTGCAGGCACCTGATCGTTCGGAGACTTCATAGATCGCACGGGACAGGGAAGTCGTGTAAGTCTGGCAAGCTTGTTTGCGAAGCAAGTATATTCTGTGTTCATTATCTCCAGTGAGTATATCAGGCTGCACAGGAATGGACATACGGTATTCGCCGGTGACCGAGATGAAGTGATCTTTTCCTAGAGCAGTGTGCAGTATGAGGGTAAAATCCAAGCGGGGCGGTAAAAGATTCAGCCGTGACGCAGACGAGTTATCGACAAACACTGTGACAGTGATAGTCGACGATTCACCCGGACGAAGTAAGCCCTGCAAAGAAAGAAATTTGCTGGTTAGTCTTAGCTTGACAGTATGAGGATGCCTCGCACCACCACGGGATCAATCTTAAGCCACTGTGGACCTTTGATACAACATATCAATTGGTGATATGAGAGCTCAGGTATTACTTACAGATTGGCTGTTCAGCATTTGCAGTGACAAATCGGTAAACGCAGGGGATCTGGAAATCATAATCATCAAAGGCTGTGCAAATTACTGAGTCAACTTGCCTGTCCATTATTCTGAATGGATAACGTTTGTCGGATTAGACGCCTGTAGCTTTGAGCCAAACTTCAATCATCGCCAACTAGGAGGTGCAAGAACCTACTAGATTTTTCCAAAGTCCAATTTCACTGGCTGCAGCTTAATTTTCGGTGTTTTTGAAGAATGTTCCACGCCCCATAACTCCCGATACAGCTTAGAGGCGGCGATCTCACGTTTCTGCTTGTCAACAATTGATACCTGATAAACATCGAGCATGAATGGATCACCATGGCATTGTGAACAGAGAACACACGTTTAAATCAAAATCAGCTGACACTGGACGGTGATCACTCAATGTTATTTGAGGATGGCTGCAGTATGAACGTTGGGTGACTGGAACACTTCGAGCCGACATATGTAATATGCGGTCCGTCCATGCGGGTTTGCGCCTAGCAGGATAAGCCAAATGCTCCAATAGTAAGCCAATTGCGAAAACCGCTCACTTTCGATCATATCCCAGAGAATCTTCTGATGTATTTGACGCATATCTGTACGAACTACCACGCCTAGCGATTGAATTTATGTAATTATTCGGCAGGAAACTACGCACGGCATATGTGTAATTGCATGCTCCGAGAACTCGGCAAATGCTTTCCCGCTTGCGATAGCCATCTTCAACTAAGTGCTCGATACAATCAGCACGGTGATCAATTATGTCAGTCATCATCTAACCTGATCATACTTTAGCAAAAGTGGGACGTTACCCGGGCCTGGAAAAGATGTTAGTAGTTCTCTGACGTCCCCGTCCGCAAGATCTATCCTGTAATTCAAATCTGTGACGGCCAGATCAATCATTCATCTCGTGAGGTAATAATCAACCAACCTCCCTAAAGTTCCAAAAGTGTAAGTGAGGTAATGGAGAGGGCAAGTTACAACACACCATCCAGAATAATACGTCACTTTCAAACAACCCAACAGGCCTTCTCGAAGTTTCCGATGCGGTATTCGCATAAGAATTAGAATCAGGCTCGTCAGTCTGATCAAAGACTAGGCGCCTGGAAAGATCGTGGAAGTCAAAGTTTCGCCTCTCTACCATTTCATCGAATGCTGCGAGATGTGCGTTAACGAAAGTGAGTACTGTGGGACTTGGGGAGATCTCTTGGCCTAAAGGTGTGTATGACATCCGTATCGCTGTTGCACCTTTATTGCCCTGCAGGATGAATGTTGATTAAATGTCACGGAAATCATGTTCATGCCTGTACCATAATGCCCATGATTCCTGCACCAGCGGTGCTAAATCTGATGTCACTAAAGCATGACAGACGCGACTTCTTCGCAATTGCAACGATCAGCATGCCAACCAGCTGTTTGGAAGCGAGCTGACGGACATTATATATCGTATTGCAGTAGATAAATAAATGAAACACGATACCTTCTCGTAGAGAATGCCTCTCTCACCTAACCCAGCCAAGATGGCTTCCACCCACGCGTCTTCCTTGACGGTACTGGTAGCATACAAAAGGGCTTCGGTTGAAAGGTCCAATTCTTGGAATCCTAGTACAAGGAGATCTGGATCAGAGACCTTTGCGTCGTTGTTCAAACTTGCATGAGCTAATGTGGCAGAAGAAGCTCCTAGGCTGGTGGTCATCTCTAAATCAAGGAGTGGGGTGCAATCAATGACAAATTGACATGGTGACAAAACGTCACTGACGTTCATCAACTGGGTTTGGAAGTATGTCGAGTGGTGGTATGGCTTTCAAAGGTGAGATCCATCCAGATATCTCTGAGTTCCGCTTTGTTGGTCTGAGCCAGGGCGATAGGTCCTGCGACGGCATTTTTCCATTGACATTGAATGTCCCTGTGCGGATGCTGTTCATGAGCGAAGTTGCCCGTTAAAATATTTCAAGAGCAGTATTAGCGAGCATACAGCAGGCGCGCCGATGACCCAGTGAAAGCTTCTTCAATAGCTTTGTTATAGATCCAATTTTCGCGAACAATGCTGATATCGTCTGCATCGTCTCCTGGAAGACCCGCACTTGCCGGCGAAAGTCGCGTATGCAACGGTAAATTGACCATGCGCAAATCTATAGGAGATGAAAAGGCTAGTATCAAGTCAGCTCGTGTATTTACATTTACGTGATCGGAGGTATCGTACATTTCAAAGAGCTCTCTTGCGTGTAAAGTGATAGCCAAGAGAAATCAGCATCGAATTCATGTCTAGCTACAATTAGTAGATACACTGGTAAGTCAATATAGGGGACGTAAAAGAAGGACAGCTGACTGAACATGTCCTTCAAACGTCTGCATTCTGCGGTGAAGGACTGCAATTTCCGCGTATCTCGTGCGATCAAAGTATGGCTTCGTATTTCAGTAGCCAGCTCATACTTGATAGTCAAAGTAAGTTCTGTCAATGCGATGAGAATGCGACTTATTGAATGGGCCGCATTTACATACCTGATCTCGACTGACCCAGCGTAGCAGCAGTTTCTCCCCCGGATGCGCGAAGGTCTAAAGTTTTTCGCCTTGCTTGTGCAACAGAGAACGAAAAACTTCCAGAGATCGGATACGCAACTTCAACACTCAAGTCCTCGATAGAGCGACCCGGCGTGCGCTTAAAAATCAGAACACTTCTCAGAGTCAGCACAAAGTTGAACGAGCGGAGCTCAGTAGAAGCATCTGTACGGCAAGAAAACGACCCTGACGTATTCCGCTTCTGGCACGAAAACAACAGATCCTGCGCGAGAACCATTGACACAGGAAGCAAGTTACACACCTGCCTTCTTCATCTCCCACGTAGTCCCTTCTGTGCGATACAACGGCCAGAATGCGTCTGGATCGGTCATCTGTAGAAGAACTTGAAAGGTCACCGCGTTCTTGAAGTTGTGTGACCTCGACTTCGAGTGCCGCCTTGAGATTCTCAGATGATCGCAGAAGGGATTGAATTGCGGCTTCCATTATCCCATTCATAGGTGGGTGGTCTAGACGACTTCACTTCCTAAAGAAATCTTCACCTGTTGTCAAAGGGTTATTGTAAGTACAAAGGTGTGATTAAAGCTCTGCTACCGTGGAGCCATGTGACTGATGTGACCACGTGCGTGTTAATGATATTCTCACGTTTCCCCGCAAAATTCTTTCTTTGGAACTGGGGATGGGCAGCCTGTCCAGAGCCTCAGTGAGCATCAGACGACATTAGAGTCTGTCAGAAACAATTGGGTTAGTCCGAACGGCCGCAGCACCGTAGTGAAACAAGAAAGGTACAACCATTTGATTGACGTGCCCTAGATGGAACAAAAACTAACAAAAAGTCGTTGTTCCGGTCACGAGCCTCGTCGATCGTAGATTTGTCTCGAATCTTTACCTTTGTAAGTTATAGTCACAGGTGGCGTGAGGCAAAGCACTGCAGGTTATAAAAGCAGACTACTACGTCTTCCGACTTCTTACATCCAATTTTATTTTCCCAACACACGACCACTTTGATCCCCAACAGACCTCATCACTACAAAAACTCATCATGACTCGCACAGAACGCGCTGGCTTTCCTCGTGCCTTATTGCGGGATCGCTCTGAGTCCAAGTCCGGCCTCGACAAGTCCGTTCGAAAGAATGGCAGTGGCCAACACAATTGGGGTAGTATCAACGATGAACGCTACCTCGAGGCCGCCGCACTTGCAGACGAGGAGGAAGAGTTCGAGGAAGATACCACAGGCCAGCAACGCAACAATTGTACGTAATGAATGCACTGTCATGCTCCACGCTCATCACGGTGCTCCAGCCGTTCACGAGAAGCCCAAACTCGAGAAACGGATCAACTCCTTCACGGAGGAAGAAAGGGAGAGTGCTAGGCAGATCAGGAAGAACGCACTCAAGGCACAAGGTCGGTCACTGTATGGAATGTGACACACGCAACAGCTAATTGTTATCTTGTCTATCAGACCTCGATTTGTCTATGATTGCGCGCACTTCTTCCGCTGCGTCCACATCTCCACCCACCAGGTCGCCTCCTGTCTCCATTACTGGCAGTGCGGAGGTACGTTCGTTTTTTTGACGCCAGACAGAGGACCCAACATTTTTGTGTCAGACTGCCAGCATAAGGTCAGCATGAAGCGGATGCGAAACTGTCTGCTCAACATGTTGACGATTTACGTCAAAATTACCGCAAAACAACATACATAACACGCTTGTTCCTGTAATTGTACAAATTGTATTGTCGCTGTTAAATTGTATTATGTCAAACACACTCCCCTCGGATCTTTGCCATACTGCACACTCCACGTTACGTATTTCAAGCACCCGAGAGCTCCCCATCTCCAAATATGTTAGCAACGATTGCTGTCATAAATTCTTCATATCCCAGTGGCTGCCTTAAGTCTTCGAAATCTCTCAGAGTACCAGGGTCCCTCACGGTTTCCCTGCCAATCGCTATGAGCACCATGGTCTCCAGCCCAAGTTCTATTGCCTCGAGCACATTCAAAGGCTCTCGCCTTAAACAAAGCGCTACGTAAGAGGGCAACAGCCACTCCCGTACGTCGTGCTTCCGCGCCAGGGCAATCTTCTGGATGGGATCGAGCGGTGGGAGGCACTCTAGTTCATGCAACGCTCTCGCACGGATACGCTCCATTGCATAGCGGGTTGCAATCGACAGCAGTCTGATCCATTCATCTGCTGTTGAGAAAGGAGATGGTGAGTTACCCCTGAGAGGTAGTTAGTGATACGAGGTACGGTGATGTGTGAGAGGCATACCCATCGTATAGGAACTTGAGCAAAGCCTCAAACTCAGCGACTGTAACTTCAGGCAGGACGATGGGCTTGTCGTCAGTGAGTCCTTCAGGGCCGTCCTGGGTCGGAGGACACACAAACATAGTGCGAAACACATCCGACTCGCGCTGCAAAAAAAAGCGATGCACACGGAATAACACCCCGTCTACCTATTGAATCACAATGTTCTTTAATGTGAAAATTCAGGAATGTAGAGATTTGGACTACCTACCAGGAAGACAGATAATTCGTCCTGCAAATAAAACTCGGAGTGTCTCGGCGGAGAACCAGGCCGCAGCTTTGTAAAGAATGAGGCAATGCTTCTTACGGACTCGACCGGGCTTGCGACAACGGATGACTGGCCGAGGAGTCCAGGAAGTCTTATGTTCCCCGATGGCGACCGTGAAGACCGGGAAATAGGTGAGCCAAACGATAGTTGAGAGGCCGAGGCTGAGAGAGGGCTCATCGCACGAGAGGCAAAGCCTTCCGATGACGGAACACGATACGGGACTGCCAATACTGGGTGAGAGAGTTCTGGGGTACTGTCGAGACTTCTCCAGCTCATGCTGATGTTTTGTGTGGTCGGGCTGGTTGACTTGAAGTAGGAGTAGTCGAGCGTCTTACTTATATCTTCGAGCTGTGGTAGACTGCGCACCACGTTACGACGAAGCATGCTTGATCCGCGTGCTTTTCATTGAACATGTAGCATGCAGCCTCAGTGGGGCATGCGCACATAGAACCGAGTGGCCGGTGACCAATACATCGTTGGAAGATGTCACGGCATTCAAGTTCTCAGAAGCAAACTTGAAATTAGCGCAGAAGATAAACATTCGATCACAATGTGCATACCACACGTGTCGCAGCTCTGGCTTGAAAATAATCATCAACCCAGTGTTAACCTCCGAGAGTCCCGATGTTTGACCATGAACATGAAGGCTTCGACTGGCCAAGAAGGATACGATTGAATGACAAATCCTGATTGCTAACCCCAGGCCATTAGTTCGGGCGTGAACAAAATAACGACCGTGTCGACGTCTTGCCGAAGCTATGTCATATATCATTTTATGAATTTAAGGAAAATCACAACGCGGACTAGGCAGTCTTAGCCAAAGACTCTGGGCCCCCGGCGGACGGAGTCGCGGTCGCGGCGCGCGGACTTTGTAAATTTAGCACATGCATAGTCACGTGTTGTGAGACCGCATCTGCCTTCGGCGACTATGTCAAGCCCTTCTTAATATCAAAAACGTCCAGTACTAGCTATTCGGCGACATGAAAACTCCCGCACGTGCATAGAACGATGCCTTCTTCACATGGCAACTTGAACCACCCTGAACCCAACTCCATTCAGAGGCTTCCCCTATAACTTCTACAGGAAGTATCTCATCGTTTTTAAGAATGTTCCGGCATCTTTTCAGTGACACGAATCACCATTTCAGCCAATATTTGTTTCCGACACATACATACTCTTCACCCGGGCGTGCCGACAATGGGGAGTTGTTGCCAGCTCAATAACAAGTATCTGGTCCCGCATCAATATTTTGCTTCCCAGACAACTCGCCGAAGCACTCAAGTCGTTCCTTCTGTCTCTTTTGCGGGTTTGGCTGGCAGTAGACCTCTTCATCCGCATTGATCGCTCTTCCCACCGCAGCCGTTTTAAAATGGGATGCTGCGATAAATGTTGTGTTTCGCACAGGCTGATCCTCGCCTGATCAAGATCTTTTTTCCGAGGAGGCGCTAGAAAACGGCAGTTGGTGTGTCAAGTGTATATGAATGGGATAAGTTAAATACACCATAACTGAGGACTTTTGAATGTTGCCAGTCAACTATCCCAAAACTCAATGCGCCAAATTTCTGTGGACTGACCTTTTCCCAGTCTACGTCATCTCCACCTCCAGAGCCCTTTTCCAAGATCGTCGCTCCATTTCTCGCATCTGGAGACGATGCATTCGCACCACACTCTAGCAGTAAAGGTCATTCAACCACGCTCCCTTACCTCCATGTCTCCTGGCTTCTTCATGATGATCGGTGCAAGTTTTTGATGGAGTTCATCTTCCCGTGTTGCAGATATTGGGGAACCACGAAGGGTGGAGACTATGGTAGCCCTTGCAGCTACTGCACATTGCAATTTGAGAGCGGGAGACTTTCAGACCGCCACATCTGTCAGTAGTAGCCGAGTCAGCACTCTGATATTGTAGTCTCAGATTGCGACGTGATCGATTTATTCTATCACACTATGGCGCACGGTGTTCAGGCTCACCGGTTGACAAATCGCAAAGAAAATAATGTTTAGATGGTGCCGAATGGTTATAAGAGGTGGAAACCAACGGCCAGTTCTCTCAGCATTACCGCTCAATTCGCTAAAGTCAATGAGAGGTTCAAACAAAGACACAGTTACGTGACAAGGTATACACCCCTAAACGAAGGCCGTCAAGTACGCCTGCATCTATGCTCTCCGAAATGTGGTCAAGATCGAGATGCGGAAAAATGGTCTGGTTTAGTTCCATACAGCCCGTGATTGCAGGGGGTAGCGTGTATCGCATGGCCACGGGAGTCACAAGAAATGTTCTGTCGTAATCATCAGCACTGAGGGATGCAGCAAAGTCATCTTGGGACGCCCCGGCGAGATCAACGAAAGAAACTAAGCCAGTTGCAACATCTGAGTGATACTATGTCAGGTGAACCTGCTTGTATCGAGGAAATGGGAACAACCTCGTTCGTTAACGCCAAGGAGGTGGAGCGGCGGCATGTACGTCTTCCAGTAGATTATGTTTGTCCGCGTGCCGAGGGAAGCATTAGCAACCAAGGGATGGAGGTGGAATAGGGAAGGTACTACGCCCCCTTGATGTAGAATTCCAAATAAAATCGCGAGCACGAAGTTGAAGATGGAGCAGGATACCTACAAAGTCGTCAGCAGCCTCTGGCTGACTTCAATATGTTAACATACCCAGAATGTTTTGCCAACATGGGTCAATTGTCCGGTGTTTGCTATCAAGACAATAATAGGCAACAAAAGAGGCACCAAGAAGCGGGGTTCTTGGTGAGGTTGCACAGATAGGACAGACAATGACAAAATGATCATTTGTATGATTGCTGCGAGTGGAGAAAATGTGAGTGGTTGCGAGCACTGTCAATATACAAGCCCTTACTCGGGCGAAGAACGTCGGCTTCGAATGATTTGTCATTTTTCTTATTAAACAATGTGGCGCTGTCCACAATCGCGCGCACTACTAGCCAAGTAATCCAGGGGCCGAACAACATGGGAAGGTTCACGAAAACGTGGAGCCAGCGTGGATGAAGTCCATGTTCTGCCAGATTTTGGGACGCGAAATTATACATGAGAAAATTAAAAGGTGTCACCACGATGTCGTCGAGGGTACCTCGAAAATAGAGGGTGTCCACCACCAAAAATACGGTACATGTCCCTGCTGCAGTGAATAACGGCGGGACGACAAGCCGCAGCCACCTGGTCACAGTTCCGGCATGTATAAACGTTCCAAGTGCGACCTGAAATGCGATGGGCGCCCCGAATATCAAGAAGGTTGGGCGAGTGAATATACCAGTCACAAAGGTTATGGCTAGCAAGTGGACATAATAACTCTGCCAGTAGATTAGAATCGAGATCCTCGAGAAGTCGGGAATAGCCAAACCGGACCTTATCCAGCATCTTAACCGAACGTATCTTGCGCAAGAACAACAGACTCAAAGAAACAAGGACTGCCTCGATAGAATTCGAGAAGGGTCGAACCTGGAACGTGTTCATGACATGAGACGACGCCAGAAGCAGAAGACCAAGGCGTCGGGCACTCGGCGTCGGCACCAAACTCATCAAGCTGTAATCTAATAATGCTTTGAGTTTCATAAGCTGCAGAGATGCATTACAAAGATTTACCGATCAGCCCAGATAAGAACAAGAAGGCGGACCGTTCTAGTCGAAAGAGTAGTATTGGATGCACTCCCTGTATCAAGTGTTTCTCTAAACAGGCCGTGTAAGACATGTATGACAGTTCTAGCATAAAATTTCTCACTGCTGAGGACCTTAGCAAACCAGACAGGGATTCCAGTTGTCGCAAATGCCGGTACTATGGAACGAACGGGAAGTACAGCGGACCATTCCCAAGTACGGATGGTATGGTAAGGCATGAGATCACCTTAAAGATTTAGATTCTGGGATTAGAGTGGCAGGAGAAACACGAGGCTCAGACTCACCGGAGGTCACTTCTCCATTTTGCATGTGTTCATCTGGGTGAATGTACCCAGTTCCAAGAAGCGCAAAGCATATCCGTAACGTCCATAGACCCACATATATCCATCTGAACGTACGTGTTGCTAACACCACGTTTCAATAATCAAAGCTCGTGAAGGACTTGTTGAGCACCTAACAGATCATAAACAGTTTGCCAAGTATTGCACTTGGACTTGAATGTCGAGTGCTTTTGGATGGATCAGAGTGGGCACGACACGCTGTCGGAGATTGAAATCCATCTTGTACTCAGGCCGATACCTTCAACACCCTTGCGATGGTCTGTCTTTCAATCTCTTGTGTTGCAGTTCACTGCTAAATACTTCTATCCGTCCCCATATATCTGTGCCATATTTATGTAACCGTTCTCATACTCTGGTCGTCCTTGCCACATTCAGGCATCACTCCACTTCTGCTCAGAGTGCAATAATTTGCTTTACCCAAAGGCTGACACTGGGCGTCGCATCATGGTTTACGCTTGTCGAATATGTAGCGAAGAGGAGATCGGCGAGAACAAGTGTGTCTACAGGAATGATTTACTAACAGTCACCAAGTAAGTGCTTGAAGCTGAAGTATTTTTGTGCCATCTTACTGACCTTTAAATCAAACAGAGAACAGGTGGGAATTACTACCGACCTGGGATCGGATCCCACATTGGTTCGTCACCGCTCCGCGTCATCTTACATTACCCTATCTAATTCTGATATCAGGCGCACTCAAATATTACATGTCCGCATTGTGGCCAAGACGAGTACGCGATGTCAATACGATACAGCTTACTCTTGCTAACCACACCTCCTACTCCACTCTAGCGCCGTTTTCTACCAGGATCAGTCAAAACGGAAGGAAACCCGCATGATTCTGTTCTTCGTGTGTACCAAGTGTAACCACAGTTTTACGGATCCTTCGCTCCCGCAGGACAATCGACCTGACACCTCCTGACACTCGCAGCTAAATCGTTATCAATTGCATGCATTTCGCACAATCTGTAATTTACCTCCCTTCATAATCGGTTATTTCCTATCATCATCAACCATTGTGACGCCATAACCTAGGCACAGGGGCCAGTCTAGTATTCTCAGATATAAATCAAATGTCCTACTGCCTCCATGGTGTGCCCTGGCTGGTTTCCAAAATTGTACCTTGACTATCTCGACCCTTCAAACAATCGCCGAGAGGTGTCAGATGAAATGACGGAATGCGGGCCCCGTGCGGTCTTCTCTACACAATCATTTCCCACTACCATGCGGTTTTCCTAATCGTCATGCACTCGGGGCTTTGGAGCAGGCAGCCTGACTGGGTATCTCCTATCGCTGACTTAGTTCGGTTCCGCAATGCCGATGCTCATCTCCCTCAACCAGCAAATATGGTGCACCATCGCCCTTTCATGAGTACATTTCTTGTACTTGTAAGAATGTTTCATCGCTCGGCGAAGAGACTAACCTACGATCGAATCGAGGACGTACGATCTGAGGTCTGGAATTACTTGCCCGTTTCATATCGGAAAGTGAATTGATGAGATAATACCGTCCTCGAGGCTTGTAGAAGTCTTTCGTGGCAACCGAGAAACATTACGTCGCTGCAATCGACGTCAGGGCGTATTCGCTCCTCGCTGCTCGTTGGCTCATTTTATATTAACTAAAAGATACACCATCCTCGAGGAGTAAGTACTACCCGTAGAAGTGTTTCGTGAAGGGAAGAGAACAACAGTCTTCGAGGCCCTCAAAGAAGTCACGACGGGCGTAATTTAATGTGCTACTCGTCAACCAGAGACAAGCGTCCACCTTTGAACGTCGCGCGATGTGATCTGCATGTGGAGTCAGCGTCAAGCCGCGGCACTTGATCGAAGAAACGTTACGTGTCCTCTGTTCCACGACTTCTTTCATTTTCCCCGCCAACCCCGTTGACGCGCCCTGTATACAAACATGACGACCACGACCCTGACCTGGTGCCGGCATCTTGCTATCTTGGTGAATCAGCAGCTAGTACGTACCGGAACTGTCAATGTTTACTCCTGACCATTAGTTGCAGCGCCCATAACTCGCACAAGGGCCCCAGGGAAAAAACAGATAGTGGCTTATTATGTGATTATATTTGAACCTGACGATAGATGCTGATGGAAGGCTGTGAACTGCAAAGGGAATCGATGGCTGAAGCGCTGACAAAGGGACGCCAAGCGTCGTGACTCGTGCGGGACACCGTGCACCAATACCGACTGGAGATAACTATAGGACGGGCAATTGGACTTCACGTCTTCACGGTACGTGCCCTCCCCCTTCATCTCGTCCACTACGGCGCTTTGCCTTAGTTTTGGTGAGGAAGGGTCCGTTTCGGAGGGCCGCCTATGGTCAAACCATGTTGGTAATGATGTTACCTCAAGGCCAAGAACCATGAACGCGGCAGGGCAAGGTACTTAGAACCCGAAGACCCCTGCTTTGTGATTGATGAATCCATCGTTAAGGGAAGTAGTAGCCTGTAAGGTCCAGTATTATTATAGTACTGCGACATGAACGGAGACCTCAGGAATCCCGTGACCCGGGTCAGACGTGAAGTTGCTCCTGACAACCCGACGGGCACTTGATCATTCACCCCAGCTAGAATCAGATTGACCTGGCCAGATCAGAAACGTGTGTGATGTGCATGCTGTAGAGAAGCTTCTATGTATCTGCCACATCCTCCATGAGTTATAAGAATCATAGATTGCCGAATAGCCGCCCCCGGTCGATATTACATGATGAGTTCGGCGCAAGTGCGCTACGGACTTACGCTGGCCAGGGATAGTGACATCAGACAGAGTCAACGGCATCCTTGGACTCCCCTTCATTCCCTGCATGGGCGTCATTTGAGCACTAAGGAGGAAACTATCTTAGTGGGCTCTTTACGGCACAAGTCAGAGAGTCCCTGAAAACTTGAAAGGAGATAGAACGGGTCCAGGCAATTTATCGGGTAATTATTCGAATAAAGATGATATATTTACTGGATATCATCGTCGGATAAAACAGTGCTGTGCAGGGTTTGCATGATCCTTGCATTCATCACAGGTTTTGTTGTTATACATACATATTGCAATTGTGCACAATTGGGATCTCATGAAAAACTCTGATGAGTAAAAGTTATCCTAGAGAGGTGATCGAATCTGGTAGTGCTGAATTTGGTAACCGCTGGTGACCGGCCGATGGTTCTTTTCATATATAATGTAATTTGCCTTCACTCCCTATAAAACTCTCTTATTCTCAAACCGTCCTGTCCTTCCTCAACTTTCTTTAAGTTTCCTTGTCTTGTTTAGATCCCCCAAAGACACAAAGAACATAATGAGGTTCGCGTCTGTCCTTGCTCTTGCCGTGGCCGCTACTGTCGTAAGCGCGGAGACCAATGCTGAAAGAATGGCGCGCGGTCTTCCCCCTATGGCCCCCGCTCGTCGCGCCACGCCCGTTGAGGGTAAGCATATTATTTTTCCTGTAACTTGACGCGCTCTGATTATTTCTGAAGGCGCCAAACGCACCACCCCCTCCGGAGGTGGTGGCCAGTGCAACACTGGCTCTACCCAGTGTTGCGATTCTGTTACAAAGTCTGGCTATGGCTCCTCCCTCGACGACTTGTTGTCTCTCATGAGCATTGACGTCCCTCATAATACCCCTTGTGGTCAAAACTGCTCCCCCATCAGTGGTTTCGGGGGTGGCAAGGGCGCTAACTGGTAAGTTCTTACGGTGCGCGTTTCATCGTGCTAGAATTAACGTTCCTCGTAACCACCAGCAACCAACAACCTGTTTGCTGTGAGGACAATTCTTACAATGGCCTCGTAAATATTGGTTGCTCGCCCTGTACGTTTGTTTCCTGATGCCCTTGTATCCATGTGCTTACCCCTGCAACCATCAGTCAACTGGTGAAACAATCACCCGCGCTTGGTGTTTGGTTCCATGCCTACACACGTTCCACTCGTTTTTCTGTTTGATACGCATATAAGTCGCTTGTCCGCGGCTTTGGACTTTTTTCACCTTCACAAGGCATAGCCTACGTTATTGTTTTGTTGCGTTTTTGTTACCTCGTGCAGTGGTCGCTTATGGTTATGGTTTTCCTGTAATGGACTGGTACAGTGACTAGGATCAAACGCTAGCTGGTGTGGTGACTGCAAATATTGTTATTTCTTCCGCCATTTTACTAATCAACGGTGATCATGATCCACGATTATGACAGGTGCCAGTTGAAACGTCACAAGAAATTTAGAGTCGATCACGCTAATTCGCAAAGCGTTGTAACAGCATCACCTGCGTGTCGCTAATCCGAACAGTACTTTGATGAGATTAATATTCTTTCATGCTCAAACTTGTGTCCATGCGGGTTAGGGCGAGAATCGCCGAGTCGCACCTAGCGCGGTCCGTCATTTTCTAACCCATCAAGTTAGCCACGCATTCCATATCTTCAGATATGATGACGAAGAGGTCCGAAGGGCTAACCTGATGGAAATTCTTGTTGAGTGGGAAATGATAATATCGATGGAGCCGACAATAATATTGACATAAATAGTTGGATCACTCAATACATCAAACAAATATGCCATTGCTAAGCGGCCTGGATTAGCCTGTATTCAATAAGGTCCTGTAACCGCAATGGAAGAACGTGGAATTTACATAACAGATGTGCGTGTTCGCGAGAACAATCATGACGTGCAGCCTATATTAAGAACTCAAGAGGAACCGCGTCAAAGTCGCCACTGACAGCGTGCTACTCTGCGAGGAGGCCAGTACCATCAAACCGCGTGGTTTGATTCTGAGAATCCTCGGTTAGTAGCACGCAGTCAAGGTCACCATACCTGGAACAAGGACGCCTTGTGCATGCCATCGCCGAGCGGTTGCATTAGGTATCAATACTGTCAAGGCGTTCCGGCCTAGTTGCTGTTGAACCGTTGCACTTGCCGTAAGGCCACCGCATTTCATCATTGCAATCTACCCAGTCATTTTGTTAGATGAGTCGTACTCACTATGTATCGCCAGAACAACCGGGTCGGGCAGATTGGCCCGGATCAGATCAACGATCGGTCCCTCGGTGATGAGTTGACTCCCTGCAGGTCCAACTGATTGGTCTCCCGTTATAGACAAACCGTGATGAACATCCGTTGCACGTTGTCCCGTGTACAATGATATTAACACCAAGATATTGCGTGCCTTTGTGCCTTGCAAATGGTTGCACATTGCCCCCATGGACAACGATATCAACACCAAAAGATCGCGTGCCTTTGTGCCCTGCAAGCACTCGGTATGGCGGAGGTGATTTGCAGTTTATTTCGTTCATTCCATGTACGAATTCTCACGAGGCTGTCAAACTAACAGCGTCCGAGGAACAAACTGAGTTCGTCCGCCCTCTAAGTCGGAGTTTGAAATGGAAAACATGCCGAGTTCGTGCCGCTGCCCTTAGTCTTCACTCAAGTCTAGTATGACGCGCCTCTGTCGTGAATTCGAAGTTCCTCCCTTCATGCACATATGGATTTTGAGCTTGAAGTTTTGGATGTTAGTCAGTTTTCAGACGAATTCATTGGCCTCGCAATTGCTGCACTTGCATTGCAAGCTGAGAAACGTACCAGTAGCAAGAAGTACGGTCCATGGGGAGCGGAATGGGTCCACAGAGTAGTAAGTGCTGCCATTTCCTGCGTGGGTGGGCTGGGACCACTGCTGAAAACCATAGATGGGACTCGGATTGTATGACGGTGCTACAGGTGTTGTATGATTGAATTGGCGAGGGTGTTTGAGGAGGGAGCCACTCGTCGGCAATCATGTTGCTCGGGCTGTACGCATTCTCGATGGGAAATAACCAGTTTGGTACTTCGATACTAGTAAGACAATTGTGCAGTGTGCACTCATTCACACTGAGGCGAAGAGGACTGTTGGTTGTTTGGCACAATGTGAACTCCGTGACGTCTATTTTGAAAACAAACAGTTCGAATTTCACATCACTGCTAGTAGTTTACCTAATTATGAAGCTTGTTAAAGTGATGTGCTTCGCAGAGGGTCCAGAGAGGGAGAAAAAGAAAAGAATCATTGTAATATATGTCAGATGCTAGTAGCTAGTTTAGTTTGTATCCCTACGATGCATAACGAAGGAATGGTCATGAATTCTGTGTGATCTGGAAAGTCTTGCAGAACCGGAGTAGGAATATTCTAGGATCGCTTGTCACACCTGCGTCACATGCATGCCGCGTCAAATAGCTTCCTTTGCATTCTGCTCAGCAATGGGAGAAGGCGATAGGAACACAGATAGAACATACACGCTACCGTGCATGGTGCGCACGTCTTATATGAATCGTTACTGATCAATGCGGCTTTTCATAGTCCAATTCTGCCATTCGCACTGTGTGCCACTGTGTTGCAATGCTTCAACTTGAAATAAGTACCAGGTCCCAGGGCCGCGTCCCGCTCTTTCAAAGCCCATTTGATGAAATTGCATGGTGACTCGACAGCCTGTCTACATCACATCCAGATTTATCTATGGTAAGTATCCCGTCCCCTCCCTTCCCAATTCTAGTTCGTGAAGCAAGCCCATATAAAACTGGCTCTGTACGATCTGCATATCATCTAGCTACCTGTTCACCAGCTGTCACATACAAAGAGGATCTACCATGTCGGTGAGTTATGTGGATAGATCCAGGACACAACCCACTCATACTCATGCACTGGTTTGCAAATTTGCACTCTCTGCATTCTCTGGTATGTCTGCAGAAATAAGGACAGTTCTCACTGTCAGCACCGTCGACAGATATTGACGCGGTCAAAGCAACAACAGTGGCGAGGACAAAGGAGAGACACATTTTTTGTGAGGATGTGGTATGGGATCAAATCAATCTGAAGGTGAGAGTAGCAAGACGCCTTGCTTTTATGCGCCGAGTAATGATCTTCATGACAATGTAGTGATAATTTATCTACCTGAAATTTCATTTTGAACAGGTGACATCTACAATGCCAGCAGATCGCCACCTACGATCTACCCTAACATCAGTGAACCGGTGAACAAATGAGAATGGTATTTAAAGTAATATATTGTAGAGCATCACAACAATGTTCGTAAATCTGCTGACCGCTTTTAGATGGGAATATTTGACATTGTCGAGGAAAGACGAATTTGCAAGCACAGTAGCACAGTAGCACTATTTGCTTCGCGAGCTTTTGCACTTGAATGGATCGACGAAAAAATTAATGCACACAGGTTTGTGAAGTTAAGTGCGGATCGAAACTTCAATAGTGATGTGGATTCATACTGTTTGGTCTTCGAGAAGTACATTACTGCCAGTGGATGATGACTATCACCTTTGCTGACCCTCACTCAGAGTAGTATAGTACGTGGGGGTGACAAGCAATACCACCAGTGTTACTGCAGTATAAATTACTCCTTGATGTACAGATATACTAGACTATCACTGACGAGCGCAAGTTGTCAGGTGGAAATCCTTTGGAATACAATCGTACATCATACCACCACTCTGGTCTTGAAGAGCATTCTAGAATATTGATCACGTTCAAAGATTCAGCAGTAGGGACGATGTGTGTAGATGATCAGAATTTTGGCACAGCACTGCCGCCATGCACAGTGGCAGTGCTACATTGTAATATCGTGCCATCTTTGGCATATTTAACACTTCACTCCCTGTTGGCCCTGTGGTCCGAAACCTATGAAGATTTTGTAGAGGACCAAGCTGCCTCACAGGTAACTTAAGGCAACGTGAGCCTACTCATTAAGCATGCTCTAATCCTATTCCGAAAATAATTGAAGGTCCAGTTTTCTGCACTGTTCTTTTGTTTCTGCATTAAAAGCGAGGTCGTTTTCCTGAATCAAGATCATTAATATCCCATCAGCCAGGGAAGACAACTGTTTTGGAGATACGAGAACAAAAGATATCAGTGCTGCCTAACTGCATATCCGAGCTCTGGAATATTTGATGGCATGCTATTGACAATACTTTTTTGGATGAATAGTTAGCATTCTACATTAGAGGGTTCAACAAGTTGCAGCGTTCTTTGAACTTTGAGGATTGGTTTTCGGACTGTGAGGCATTAGTCTCATAACACATGATTATATGGAATGGACAAATTATGACTTTGCACCATCGGCTACATGACCATCCTACGTTTTCGTTCACTGGCAAATCTAATCCCCTGTATGGAAAATGATCAAGTATAAGTTTGATGTGAAATGGCGAATGTATCATCGGTTTGTTTGATAATCCAGTTGTCTGCAACATAAATAGAGGTTCTTAACTCACCAATATCGGACGCTGTTGTGGGATCAGTCATCCCAACATAGAAAATTATCAAACAAGTCTTAGGTGACGTGGTGAATAGGACCTGACATTTCTTTCAATATAACCAGTTGTCTGTAACACGAAATGGAATTTCTAAAATCGCCAATGTTGCGCACTCTTGTGCGTCATTCAATAGAAAGGATATATGGTCTTATAACAGCAAAAGCACCTCGTTGACAAGTCTCCTTATTATATTCCATATTTCACAAAACTGGTATTTTTTTCTTGTTGTACGCAGCAGTATAATTATTATCTGTCCATCGGAAAACCGGTATATTTTCCTTGTTGTACGCAGTATAGTAATTATGTCTATTTGAATCAGAAAATCGCAGGGCAAATATAAGAGTATCATTTAATAAATCTATTTAATGGTTGTTACATATGAATTCAACTGATACGGTGAAGGTACAACAATTCAGAGAGTGAGTCGGAACAATTCAGAGAGTGAGTCGGAACAATGTTGGGTCTTGCAGAACCTAGCTGCTATTTGACCCTAAAGGGTTTCTGGACCAGGCTCAAGGCTCAGAGGAGAGGAAATATCATGAAATCTTGCTGAATACTCAGACTCATATTAGAACTGGTGAAAAGGTAACTTGCTTATGTAAGCTACAAAAGTGCCAACATAAGATAAGGTAAAAACAGTCTCTACAAGCCCAGCCAGAAATGAATCCCTACAACGGCCTGAGCAACTCAGTCACCATGGCAGACATGGAAGCAACACGATAAAATAGGCATTAGAGAGTACATTATTGAAGGTACTAAGACACAGTAATGAAAGCATCAAGAGTCGGAGTCAAACACAGCGTCCTCCATAGCCAGTCTTTGGCTAGCAAGCGCACTGACAGACATTCGGGAAACAACTTCCGATGTTAAGTCCTGCCGGTGGTTTGTGCCAAAAACTTTTCTGTACAGGAAGTTTAGCTACCAGCCCAGGCTAGTCATTGATGAACAGATGCTTACCTAGTCCACCATTTGAGAGTATCATTGACCCTACCTCGCGCAGCTGGACCTGGGGGATCTTCGAAGAAATCTACAATATTGTTCCAAAACATCTGGTAGTCGAAATCTCCATCTATGGTGCGCCACGAGGTGATGCTGGAAAGAGCAAATCGGATCTGCAAAACTCAAAATCAATTTCAAAGCTAGAGGCAAGCATCAATGCTTACTTGGCAAGCTGCATACGCGATTGCGCGAGGAGTCACCTTCCTCATGCCTATGATAGAGGCAACACATGTCTTTACTTTGGTTTGATCTGACTGTCTCCGGGCGTGTCGATTGTTCTCTATGATATCGGCACCTTCACCGTCGCCGTCTACCTCATTGGCAGAAGAGGGGGAGGTAAATATAGCCTTGAAGCCCTGTGATGTAATGAAGCACGAGCCAGTTACAAAAATCAATGCTCACCATCACTAATAACTTCGACCTCATGAGACCGCACTCTAGATTAGCGGGGTCGGCTACACTGTTTTGATACATGAACAGAGGCCAGGAGTTTTTGGAGACGATAAAAGCAGTCGTACGATCCTGAATACCAGCCCTGACACTGGACTGCACATCAGTGACATGCGAGTAACAAAGACCATCAGAACTACACGTACATTGGATCCTCCCAGTGCCATTCTGCCGGGCACAACAGCTTACCACATGTGTCACTTACAAAACCTCGACGATGCTTGTCACCAGCTGAGATGAACGGAGTCGGACAGAACTCAATGTTCAACCACAAGGCCACGAGTTCTTTGAGAGTGCCTGTATCATCGCCACGAGCGGAGTCTGCACCCCGCCTGATCTACAAAGGAATGAGGAAGAAGCGAGAAAAGATGTTTGTGAAAAAAAAAACCTTTTTAAGCATGTCTTCGGACTCCTCGTGATCAAGACTTGCTAACTTGTCGTGAATCCACGGTAATGCCTTAGCAAGTTCAATGTAACCCCGTTGAATGCGGTCTTGCCTATCACTGCATTCGAAACAATGTACAACAAAACAAAGATAGGTACTTACTCCATAGTGGACTCAGGGCTGATAGCTTTGTCGTGGTATTCACAACGTCAGTCGTTTTTGGCGATTAAATCCTCTATGGGAGTGTATAGGGCGACAAGACAATGGATGGCTCGACCCTGCGAAACATAATAGGTGGCTTTCCTATAATGAGACATCAAAACCGCCTCGCTGAGAGTTTGACCAAGTGCATACCTCTGCTTAGTCACCTTGTCTTGCTTCAAAAGTTCGACCTCCTCCATCAGGGTAGCTATTTGTCGCTTTGCCCGAGCCTGAGGAGAAGTTGGGACATGCAGGGAGTCCAAAGCCTCCTGGGCCAGAGGAGGACTGCCTGAGTTGTTCTCGGATGCCGACATACCCACCGCCGCGTCACGGTAGAGAGGTAGAAAGGGATCGGGAACTTGAACAACAGTTGAAGGAGAGACGAACAAGTTTGAATTGAAAAAGCCTATGGGGACGGCCGCCTGGCATTTTATAATACTGTGCTTGGAGTCATCTACGTCAATAATGTCAAAAATTCTCAAATAAATGACCGAAATGATTTACCTTACCGTAGCAGGCTATAATGTCATTCTTGTGCATAAAAACAGGCTAACTAGCAGACAGTTGTCATGCATTAACCTTGCTAGAGCCCAGTCATGCATTATCCAATCCTAATTGGGAAAGTAATGCATGAGTGATGCATTACTCATGCATCCTCTCCCCATACTTAATTTGGATTGATCCGACCGCTCTCTGGCACACGTGCCTGCTCCGTTTGCTTCTGTATTTTGTACCTTGCTTACCTACACCACATCCATGCCTCTACCCCTTGGTACCTTGCTTCTTTTGTGGTGTACCTTGCTTACCTATGCTACATCCAGGTGGATTCGCTTTATAATCCGGCTATTTAAGTTTTATTTGGTAGGCGCTTTGCCTTCTCAAGTGACCTCAGTCATATTCTCCCCCAAATTGACTCGGTCATTATTAGTAAGGAAGTCAACATGTGACATGATGTCATTTTCGACACCGATTTTCAACAAGTCCAATTTCTGCAGCGAGTTCAACTGTTGTACTGTGGAGACATCCAACGTTCAATTATTCAGTGTCATTGTTTCGTAGCACGAGAGACATGGTATTCAATGACATCGTTATTTCATAGCCTAAGAGACATCCAACATTCAATCATTCAATGACATTGTTGTTTTTTAGCACCTGCACACGAAGTCAAAAAAACGTTCAACCCAAATTATATTGGTAAATAACAAGACCATCAAGCAACAGCACAAAGATCTACAAGACATTTATCTACAACTTGTACTGAATCAGGCACGTCGAGGTCTCCTAAAATTGAGTATACATCAGTACCACCATATAAGCGCGGGAAGGAACAACTTACTTTGCTGGCGCACCAATGTCATTGTCGCGTTCCCTTGGATTGAAGGGTTTACGAGCTCGGCGAAGGGGCACTGTGGCTGACTGAGTTTCACTGGTCGGCGATGAGGGACCATATGCTGCGAGATGTCGCGTGCGCCTACGAGTTTTATTTGCAGGTTGAGTCTGTACTTCCTCGTTGGTAGCTGGCCCAGTATCTCCAAGATCCGCATGAGGAACCGGAGGCAGTAAAACTTCCGGATATCGCACAGGTGGCACACGACAGCCGGCGTCAGGTTCATTGTGTACAGGAAGTGCTTGGCTGCCAAGTGGGGGAGCAATAAGGCCGGGAAATGTTTCTAGAGCGTTGAGGATGAAATTTGGATCATTCATCATGGCGTTGAATGCATTGTGATCGAATGCGGCGGGGTCGGCATCATCCAAATTAGAGTCCAATGAAGTACTGTGTGAATGGGGGGACTGAAGATCAGTGGCGAGGGTGGCATCACTCAAATCATAGTCCAATGAAGTAGAGTCGCTGGCCTGAGGACCTGATGCATTCACGTGTAATGCACCAAGTAATGCATCACTTGATGTTAGCGCTGCGCCCACTTCAATTTCGGCGGATGACTCAGACTGAGGAGTCATCCGATACAAACCCGCGGTATTAAGTCGACTCCCAGATCTGGCACCGTTTAGTATAAGATCCTCCTGTTCCCCATCCACACCAGCACTACTCTCTGTCCACTCCCCATCCAAGTCATCATCCAACGACTCTGACGATGTATCATCATCTTCCTCACTTTCCGAGTCGCTGTGTGAGTCTTGGGGTAGTGTTGCCTCAAATGCTGGAAAAAGGTGAGTACATGCATTTGGAAAAATGGCTCACAACACACCCAGAGCATCCTTGACAAAGGCTAGAAATGCACCCTGCATCACATCAAAGTTCGAGTATTGCTGATCAAACTGTGCTCCGCTTTCGAGTTCCCCAAGATGATAACTGGTTCATAGTATTAGTAAGCACTATTCTTCGTTGCTTCCAAACGATCAACAAACAATACTCACTTAAACACAGATACTTCTCCCGTGCTGGGATCATTTCCCCCCATCAGAACCGAAAATTTCCACCCACCAGTGGCATATGCAAGGTATTTGAAGATGCGATCAAGCATTGGGCCGAGCTCACGAATGGCTCTACAGTTTTGTTTCAGATTGAGCAGTGGATATCAATCAAGTATGAAAGTACGTACTTGATCTTTGCTGCTTCGTCAATCTTTGATAACTTCCCAGACTTCTGGTGTTGGCGTGCTTTCATATATCTTGACCTTGCCTTTCGATACTTCCTCTCAATCTTTTCCTTGACCTCTTCACTTTCTTCCAAGAACATGCGACGCGTGACCTCACAGCGTTTGTTCAGCTTCGGCCCTCGATTGGTCATGTTCTCGCGTTGGATTTCGGTGTCTGCCATCCCTTTGACCTTCGCCTCGTAGTATTTGTGTGAGTATATATCCACTTTTTGTGGTGCACGGGTCCCCTTAAGTTCTACACCACCAGATAACACGGCATCGAACTTCAGCACTCCTTTGACACCACTTGTGCGGCCCAGATGTGCAGGATTTGTTTGCCACCGATACCATGTGGCAATTTGCTTAATCAAATCATTAGTTGGTACTGTCTTATATTATTTAAATATGTAGTCACTGACCTTTTTACGAACCTCCAACACATTTTTCAAGACCTCGGCTTGGTCTGGCGTTAGGGACTCATCATTTAGTAAGTCGCCGAAGAGAGCCTTTCGCTCTGGCCATCTTTCAAAAAATAGTTTATTAACCTTTTTAAAGAACTCCTCGTATTTTTTTTCTGCAGTACACAGGCGAAATTCTGCCATATGGGAGTTGAAGAATTCCCCTTGCTCGTCGGTGGTCCATTTTTTAGGCATAGTGATGTACAGTGATTAGCGGGGGAGGGGGGGAGGGCGAAGGGGCGATATGTTTAGTTAGCAAGTATTTTTGTCTTCGCCTCTGTTCTTCGAATACCGTGCAGTATATTTCTCGGTCTTTACATCTAGGTAGACCAAAACGCCGCACATATTACAGTGACCTATCTCCGTATAATACGAGGGAACGGACATGCATAATATCCCGTATGATACGGGCCAGCGGACCATGGGCCCATGATAAAAATATCCTCGACTATGACGGATGGGCCGGGAGGCAAATTATTCCCGATGGAGACGGGTGGGCCCATGCAGGGAATATATAGAGTAGATGAGTGGGCCGATGTACATGAATATTAGGTAGACGGGTGGGCCGAGGTAGTTGGATATTATGCAGATGGGTGTATTAAGGTAGATGTGTATGAGATAGATGGGTAGGTACTTGTTATCACATTCACGGGTGGGCCCAGACACATATTAAATTAGACGGGTGGGCCGAGGGTATTATAAAATATTGTATTAGACGGGTGGGCCCAGACGCATATTAATTAGACGGGTGGGCCGAGGGTGTTGTATGGGATGTTGTATTAGACGGGTGGGCCGAGGGTGGTATAAAATATAGATGGGTGGGCCCATGTGTATCATAATTGTAGACATGATGGAGCTGAGGTAGTTGTACATCAACCAAATCAGAGGAGGTAATAAATCAAAGTTACCAAGTTCCCGGAGCAGCAGGTGATCTCCTGACATGGCCTTTGATGGTGCACAGGTTGTCTTGCAGAATGTGGAATCCGGGGTGCGAAGCTTGTGTTGCCCTACGAGAAGCCAAGTTCCGACCACCAGAATTTGAGTCAACTGTACCGAGCTCCGAGTTCCGGGACCCGGAACTCAACACATAATTTAGTTAATACTTTCCGTGTTAAATGGCCAACCTGAAGTTGAGATGTTTCTGAAGAGAGCAGCAGGTGCTCTCTTGACATGGCCTTTGATGGTGCGTAGGTTGTCTTGCAGAATGTGGAATCCGGGGTGCGAAGCTTGTGTTGCCCTACGAGAAGCCAAGTTCCGACCACCAAAATGTGAGTCAACCGTACTCAGAGGAGGTAATAAATCAAAGTTACCGAGTTCCCGGAGCAGCAGGTGATCTCCTGACATGGCCTTTGATGGTGCACAGGTTGTCTTGCAGAATTTGGAATCCGGGGTGCGAGGCTTGTGTTTCCCTACAAGAAGCCAAGTTCCGACCACCCAAATTTGGGTCAACCGTACCGACTTCCGAGTTCCGGGACCCGGGAGTCGACAAATGAATATCTGATGACCAGCACACTTCCAATCAGGTAGTATTTCATTGAGCAATGGATAATAATACATCTTTGACAGCCAAAATTATCTCAGGCTCCCTTATCTGATCCTCTCTATCTCCACCCCCTTTAACACCAAAGTCCGGACATTCAGCATTCAGTGTCTGATTTCCCAAGATTAACATCCAGCATGAACGGTTCTTCCCCTTCCACTCCTGATAGTATAAACATCTGGCGCACTTGGGCCCTGACTGTGACTTATGAAGCAGGGGAATATACCGAACAGAAATTCAAGGCAGAGAAGACTGGAGGAGGCCCAGTCATACCTTCCCCCAACCTAGACACTGATCTGGTGATGGCGTGCGATCGCTTGGCTGATGTACTCATAAAGGCATATAAAAATCCCAGTGGGTCTTCCTGCAGATTCGGAAAATTCGTTTTATCATTCAAATTCCTGCATGACAGTTCAGATGCAGGTGGATATTGCAAGATATAGCAAATTGATCTCCCCGAAGGACACCGGGCATAATGAACAGAGAGAGGCTAGGTTGCTTGAGAGGTGTCCTCCTGGCCATGAAGGCAAAAGGTTGGTCGACGAACCTGCCACAATTCTCGATGCATCCGGTGCCATCATCGCATGGTACCTCCCAGACGCCCTGACCGACACCACCCAGGTGTGTAATATACATTGTTACTCAATGGATATTGAATATCAAATGGAACCTACAGAAGGAAATCAGGGAAGCCACCAATTTGCTCGCTCCAAGCCTCGAAAAAAGTGTAAGGGCTGATGGCAATTGGCGAACTAATCAAAAGTGGTTCAACCGGGGCTCGGAAGATGTTGGGGCAACTCCCGGATGCATCAATTTATCTCCGGCATGGTTTCAACAGGGACACGAGGTAGGATCTGATGAGATGGTGATTCCGGCAGTCATACTCACCAATCCCAAAGAATGTGTCCGATCCGGAGGTATCTGCATCATTGAAGGGACCTTCCTGCGAGAATATCCTCAAAGCCATTTCAAGGCCAGCAGCCATCGCGTCCGCGGCACTCAGAGTCATGCATCCTGAGCAGTACTGGGCAGGGTTGCGAACCTTGTCAAACCTAGGACATATAGCAGTAAGCAAGGATCTGCCACAGATGCCGGAGGCCCTGCAGTACTGGGCATCGGTGTTTAACACCCTCTCCATCATTTCCAATCGGGAAACCCCAAATCATCGAGACCATTTGTCCATTGCTGAATGCTTCGACATTCTCACCACCGTGGGGAACTATTCTAATGCTCGGATGACAATGCCAAGCCTTCAGCTGGAGTTCAAGTACAATTCCGGCTGTATGATTGCGTTTTCCGGAAGGATTGTGAGACATGGAGTTTATGATGTGGAAGGGGATCGGATTGCTTGGGCATGGTATATGAGGGATTCTGTTCACATTTACGCTGGTGTTCCATCATGTGGATGGGCTAGTGTGGATGGTCCATACAGTGTGTGAAAGATCAAACAAAGAGCATGCATTGTGACCTATATACATTCCAACAAATGAATACCATGTACCAATAGTTATCTGGACCTCAATACTCAATTGTGAGCATTTGCGAAGTGATATATGGGACTGAATAATTTGGATGCGAGCCTCGGTATTCGATAATCGGAACTCGGGACTTGACATATGGGAGTCCCGAGTGCCAGGGGTACTGAGTCCCGACACCCGGACCTCAGCACTTGATATTTGAGACTGGGGGAAGATGTATCAATATGCTCAAATTAACATTTGTTATTGCCGTACACATTTGACAAAACCCTGAACCCCGACATTGTGAACTCGGGACTCGACACTGTTCTGAATACCGAGTCCCGGAAGCCCAGGTCCCGAGTCCCGAATTTCGGAGTTCGGGGTTCGGCGACCCGGAGCTCGGCAACTGTGTTGGGTGTCAGGGTATGCGGAGCATTGGAGATAGCATGTGTCAGTATTTTGCATTTCATGGTTCATGTTTGGCTGACACATGCGATCTCCAATGTTCCGGATACCCTGACACCCAACACAGTTGCCGAGCTCCGGGTTGCCGAACCCCGAACTCCGAAATTCGGGACTCGGGACCTGGGTTTCGGGACTCGGGACTCGGAGCTCGTGACCTGGGACTCGACAGTGTTCTGAATACCGAGTCCCTGACGCCCGATTCTATAATCACGAAAGATTCCATAATCACGAAAGATGAACCATGAAACGCAGAATACTGACACATGCTATCTCCAATGCTCCGCATACCCTGACACCCAACACAGTTGCCGAGCTCCGGGTCACCGAGTCCCCGAAGCTCCGAATTCCGGGACTCCGGACTTCGGGCTTCGGGACTCGGTGACCCGGAGCTCGGCAACTGTGTTGGGTGTCAGGGTATCCGGAGCATTGGAGATAGCATGTGTCAGTATTCTGCGTTTCATGGTTCATCTTTCGTGATTATGGAATCTTTCGTGATTATAGAATCGGGCGTCAGGGACTCGGTATTCAGAACACTGTCGAGTCCCAGGTCACGAGCTCCGAGTCCCGAGTCCCGAAACCCGAGTCCCGAGTCCCGAATTTCGGAGTTCGGGGTTCGGTGACCCGGAGCTCGGCAACTGTGTTGGGTGTCAGGGTATCCGGAGCATTGGAGATCGCATGTGTCAGCCAAACATGAACCATGAAACGCAAAATACTGACACATGCTATCTCCAATGCTCCGCATACCCTGACACCCAACACAGTTGCCGAGCTCCGGGTCGCCGAACCCCGAACTCCGAAATTCGGGACTCGGGACCTGGGCTTCCGGGACTCGGGTGCAAGATTTTTGAATGCATAGAATATTTTACATCTTGTATACAATGAACACTGAATGGGACTACACTCCTTTGCCTTTCCTCAATTTCTCTAACATGTCAGTGTACATCTTCACCTCTGCCATCTTGGCTTTGATGCCCTCATCTTGCTCCTCCATCAATGCTTCCATGCGTTCTTTAATCCACCTCAGTCCCATAAGTGGTGGAGTCGAAGTGTTTCTCAACTTCTCTGGAAGAACCAAAGCATCATCCTCAACATTAAGCTAGAACAGATAAGTCATCAATCAAGGCAATTCAGCTAACATCTTACCGCCCAATACTGGTAGTGAGAGACGCAGGAAGCCATTATTTCATCCCACTGCCATGGTTGATCCGGGATTGTGGTGTTTCCCATCCACCATGGACATGTATATGCAAACACAATCCGGGACGGATGTCCTGCAATTGCCTCATCATCAAATGAAAGGAGGTGGAATGAAAAGACGTCGTCCGGAACCGTGTTCCAGGTTAGCATGGGATACAACTTAAGGATATAAGCGACAGGGACCGGAAGAACCGACACGATATTCTGTGAAGCTGAGTACTGCAGGAGTGGTGTGACAAAAGTCTGCTCAAATTTTTAGCATTGACCAACAAAGTCATCAGGGCAGTGGTAACATACATTCATCTCCCATTGCAGCCCGGCTTTAAAATACTTTATCCGGTCAGAAGATAGACCATTGTTGGCAGCTTCCGTCTGATATTGAGAGATGCATGCACGGACCCGCGATCCAGCCATTGCCAATGTGCAGGAAATAGTTCCAAGGCTCAGCTTCAGGGGTCGGTAATGGCTTCCGGCATTCAGAGTGCCAGAAGTGGATGCAGGAGTTGCAGGCATGGCTAATACAGGACTATGGCGCTGGCAATGCAAGTGAAAGATGGTGAAGATGTGAAGATAAGAATCACTGATGGATGGATACGAAATTCAAACTCCGACATGGGCTGACCCGGACAATTCCCGGGCCTCAATTATGTATGTGGAAAAAGGGACTTCATGAGAAAACAATGTTCATTCATCTCCAGCCTCTATCAACACGTTTTGTAGGTCTTGAAAAGCTGCCTGCGCATCCTGTGCGAGCAATGAATACATTCGCGATTGCCTTCCGGCATAGCATCCGTGACCCGGAAGGCGTTTCTCCAATGATTCCTGCATGTGGTCGCCCCATTGGGTTGCTTTCCACAAAAAGAACTTACATGTCCAATCCATCTCCAATTTGACCAATATCATTTCTTCCCTCCATCGATCTCGTAGTGCCTTTGCCCGCAGCCAATGGACTCGGTAAACTTGGCATGGGTCCAGTCAGGTAACCGTGGGATATGACATGCAAGCAGGAACTCACATTCCTCATTCCACGATTGATCAGGACCCCCGAGGTCGACTTCAACAGACCAAAACCAAGCCAAAGATTCATTTCGTTGACCTCGGGCATTTGGGTCGCCCACTGCAGTGCTGATTTTGAGTTGCTCGCGAAGCAGGGGTTTGTATTTCTGAAGCTGGTCTTGCCCCGGCTCAAGTTTCATCATTTGCTTCCTGGTCTTTGTATATATGCTGGCATGGAGGGAGACTGCCTGCTGCACCGACGTCACCTGGGACCAAGCTCGAGTTTTCAGGGCCTGGGATTTGGCCTGCCGAACGGTTGTTCGGAACAGGATGGCCTTGTTGCAAAGGTAAATGCGGAGATTGTGAAGGGCATCATTGGCCTGCCCTTCACGAAGAGACATCTCCAGGGGAATCAGATCCTCTGCCATGCATCGTCTGCATCTATCAACACCCAGGTTTGATGGCAACGGGATTACAGTGAGCTCGGGAGAGTTTGTCCATGTATGAGATGTCTCTGTGAAATCCGCCGGGTCATCATCGAGATCATCTAGAATGTCTACGTTCAAGTCCTCAGGTTCATCATCTGCATCAAATCCCTCCCCGAGATGTGTTAGAGCAGACCGAGCAAATCCATCTATCTGGCCTTGGAGCCGATCGCGTTGACGGGCAATGTCTAATCTCTGTGTCTCAGTGGATCTTCTTCCGATCCTTCGGACCTCGATGAGCAATGCAATCTGAGCCTCTTCAATTGCTAACCCTGTTGATATCCACGTCGCCACAGATCTGCGAGAGGGTGCTGCATTGCGGGCGTTACCCTCCTCTAATAATCTAAGCTCGATCTCCTTTTTGCTTGGTGCTGAGTGCAATATTAATTCCGACCTCGATGGAGACAATGGAACTCAACGTACCCTTTTTTATATTGATCTCATATTCATCCATCGCCGCAGGATCATTCAATCTGCTTGACTGAGCTATCCTCTCCCTGGCTAACCATTCTGTCTTCAAATGTGAGGGTGCTGCTTCATCGAGTCTGTCGAATGCCTTTCCACTTTCCGAGATGCCATTCCTCGCCAGCTTGTATTTCCGGCATAGAGTCCTTTTCATGCGAATCATCTTGCAGAAATTGGAGTCATTCATCTGATAATCAAGGCATTCCTTTCGGTGGGGAGATGACATTCCCCGAGCAGCAGGGGAAATCAGATTGAGCCGTGCCCATAGCGTCTCCATGATCTCTCCATCGATCCGACCAATGCCTTCAATAAAGTTAGAAGCATATCGGACATAGCAGCTGTCCTGATGGCCATGAATGTGCCACAACCCAATTCCGGGAATGATGGTTAGTTGTGGTGCCATGTCTAGAAATCGACTTCGATCCACCCGAACCCGAAAGTGTTTGTTGTATTGACAATTAATATCATAGAAGGTGACAGCCCTGGTGATGCCTTCCATGTTGTGCCGGGAAGCCTCGCAAAGGGCGTAGTCCATGTTCATTTGTCTGCAAGTGACCCATGGTTAACTCGTGAATGAGGAATGGTGGATGTGGCTTGCCTTTCGCCTTTCTGAAAATCCACCATGGAGTGAGGGACAAAGCAACCGTGTCTGGCACAGGCAACTCCCCCGATACCGGTGGACTCCAGCTTGTGCCGAGCAGCATTAGCTTGATTTACTGCCCGGTGGTTGTTGCAGCTTGATTTTTCCACCGTGTCAGCAGCCTCTGCCAGATGCATTTTATACCGGTCCTTTCCTACCATGAATCCAAGCCCATCGGATAGCCAAACTTCATCGAATGGCTTAATGGGATGCAGATGTTCGGCTTTGAAATTTCCGTCCATCACAAATGACCGGGTGTATTTCCAGCTTGGATCGCTAGTATTATTATGGAGGCCACATTGGTTGAGAATAGGACTCACTCATCAAGCGATTCATCCTCTGACAACAGCACATTAATCCCTGGCTGAGGACACGCCGGGCAAAATAATGCGAGTTCTCCTGTGCTCGGGTTATCAGAACGATGGCCAAAGCCATGCCATTTCATTGTCTTCAACTGCCTCCACTGTCGAGCGACCCTCATGAGCTCTCTGTATCGGTCCTTGCAATGTGCTTTGTCAATATGATGTCCAGTAGATGAAGAGGGTAAGGCATTACCGGAACAAGGTGTGGAAACATGCTGGAGGTCATTCGCCGGAGCTTGCTGTAATAGTTCATCGCCGAGGTGCCGCATTCAAGGCTGTCCAGTAGAAAATCATTGAGCACTCTGAAGGTGAACACAGTCTTTGGCCTGTTGAAAGATGCAGGGAAAAATCCGTGTCGAAACATTTGAATGTCCGGACTCATGGCATTCGGACATTCACAACATCGAATCTCCAGGCGATGAACTCCGGACTTGTCTACAATGACCATGGTGTTTTCCTTTGGCTGGAACTCGGGTCCGGACACAAATGGCAGATCTTCAGGCTCGAGCAGGTCTTCAGGTTCATCTTCTTCAAACAAATTCCACCGATCAGTGACCTCCGGACATTGTTTGCCATCATGGCCAAGGTGTATAATGAGTCCCACATGAGCGAGACAACTCCGCTCAAAGAATCGCCCATTCCATTGACTGATCCAGTGGAAAGGATTGCTACGATGTTGACTCCTGCAACAGCCCGTGCAATAGAGTGGCTCGCCAAGACAATCTTGACATTTGTACACCCCATCCTGTTCGCAGATGATGCATCTCCTGTCTTCTGGTGGAGCTTCTCGATCAAGGAGGTGATGTAGATATGATTCCTGCCTTGGCAGCCATTGCCTGAGGTAGTCATTTTGACTCTGTATTTTTGAATGCTTAGCCATAGTTTGAATGACACTCCAACATTGTACATGAACTTGCCATGGTTTTTGGGAGTTGCAAAGGCTCAAAGGAGCCTTGGTCCTGCTCATAAGTATTGTCAGGAAAGTCTTCCCAAGGAGGTGGTGCCTCAACAGGCTGAATTGTTGGTGATTCTGGGGGAGAGTTAGGCATGGACCTGTAGGCATGTCGCCTCGTGCTTGCAAGTGGGACCTTGACCCAAGTCTTCCTACCTTTGCTGCCCCTTGCTTCCACCCTGTGAGATTTTTGCACTGGGGTGCATCTACCTATCTTCATCTTGTTTACTAATGTTGCAAGCAAGGCATCAGCTCAGGTGTAATGAATTGTTATTGCAATATGATGCTGTGCAGTCCTGTTGGCTCATTACAAATTCATTTCCATTAATGGATTCTTTTCAAATATGGGCCGATTAACAGATTATTAGGCTTTGCTCTAAGTTCAACTTCGCACAATTCATTAATACTTCTACCTTGCAAATCCTCAGCCCGTTCTGCATTCTGATTCACTATGGCAAGAACAGGTCATTCCACCAACATGACTTCCGGAAGACACAGGGCGCGTCAACCACAGTCTCAGAAGCTCACAGACAAGGAGATTTTGGAGTTGAAGAACTACCTTCCTGAGTGGACTGCCGCCAAAAGGAGTGAGAAGAGGGGGATTTTCACTGCCATAGCAAGGGCGGCCAGGTTGTTTGCTCCTAAGGTGGACCAAAAACAATGGAAAAAGAGGAAGCAGGTGATGCTCCTTTGTTGCGTTGAAAAACTAAATTTTCAACATCACATTTTTTCATCAAATCTTAGGTGTACAAGACTTGGTTGTTCAACAACAAGAAAAAGAAGGAAAGGAAGGACACCATCAAGTATGGGAGGAAATGGACGCCCAGGATGGTGGTCTACCAGCAGAAACGCGAAGAGGTGCTGAAGAGGATTGAGGACGAGTCGGGGGTAAAGCCCGGAGATCCTGGTATGTTCAAACATTATCAGGCGGCGGTGAAGAGAGTCATGGCTGAATTGGACGACGACGAGTTGGAGAAGGCGAAAGAAACAGCGGAAGAGTGGTCCAACAACTGTCCGCCTCCGGAGATACAAGCACAAGTCGCCCGTAAGAAGGGTCCGGCATATATGGAGCACTTTTCGAACGAGATGTGGAGGCAATGTGGGATGAGAGTTTTTGTGATGTCGGCTTGGAAGAATGAAAAGGGAGAGGTGCTGTTCGGGATGTGAGTACATTTACCCATTGACATGGATCTTTCATCTGAAAATATTCATGCAGGCATGATGATAACGAGGCCTTAGGAGACGGGGACAGCTTCATGAAGACGAAGGACTGGGAGGACATTGAGCCAGTGTGGCAGGAGTACGCGCAGGAACAGTTCGGTGAGTGTTTGAACCATGTATACCAGATTGAACATGTTGAGCATCACGATGATAGGTGCCGGGGCACGGGATGGAGGACGTCAGGTCAAGGGAGGTCGAAAAAGAATTCGAAAACCAGCTTTCGAACTCGAAATGGACGGGGAGGGTATGCCACTCCTTCCCGACATCACTGACACGAAACTTGAGGAGAAGAAGGCCATAGTGAGGGCCTTTCTTACATCGCACTATCGTGAGTTTCTCGTTGCATCATCTGACAAATTGTTCAATGCATGGACACAGGGATATGTTCCGGGAAGGACAAGGCGGTTGTACCATGGAGTGCCATTGTACAAAGTCAGGATGACTTCGTGGCCCGGACGTATCTTCCGGCAGATGTTGACTTGAAGGAGCCTTCAAAGCTGCAAAATTGGGACACGACTGCCTTGCTCCATTTCTGGCATGCTCGGCAGGAAACAGGAGAAGGTCCCACATTTCTGTTCAAAGCATGGAAGAACAAAGATGGGGACATGGTACCATCTGTCATATCTGGCAAGTCGCCCTCTCCTCAGACTAGTATAGTGAGAAAGCAGCAGAGGGTTACCATCCGAGGGCCTCGGGATTCGTCGACAGAAGCCGAGAGTGATAAGGAGAGTGCCACTAATCATACGGAGGATGATGTGGATGATGACCTGGCTGACGGGAGACATCCGCTGATGAAACCCAGGACAGGGAGGTCCTACACCAAAAGGGACGGCAGTCCCACGTGCAATTCCAAAGCCTCGCCGGGCCAAGCCAGCCAAAAAAGGTGCATTACTGACATCAAGAATGGGCGACCTCCTTGCTGGGTTAACTGAAGACGCGACCAGAGAAGTTAGAGAGGATGTTGAAATGGAAGAGAGTATCACGCCGCCGGCACAGAAAAGGGGGCGGGGCAAGAAAGTCACAGTTGAACCATCCACGAGGACGACCCGGAGTAAGTTGCAAATGCCAGTAGACAGTACACCTAGAGTAACCAGAGCACGGGGACGCACTTAATGTAGATATATCTTCCTGCCGTCATGTGTAATGTCATATGTGCTATTGTGTATATGTCAAAGTACTAACGACCTAATCTTAAATCCCAAATCTCCAGTACCAAGGCCCGAGTACCGAACCCCGAGTACCGAACCCCGAGTACCGAACCCCGAACCCCGATCACCGGGCACCGAGCACCGAGTACCGAGTACGGAGTACCGAGCACAGAACACCGGGCAGCGAGGACTGAGTAGGTGGAGTATACAAGTACCAAGGACTAAGTACTGAGTAGGTAAAGTATACAAGTACCAAGTACTAAGTACTGAGCAGGCAAAGTATACTGCACCGAACCCCGAGTACCGAACCCCGAACCCCGATCACCGGGCACCGAGCACCGAGTACCGAGTACGGAGTACCGAGCACAGAACACCGGGCAGCGAGGAAGGACTAAGTACTGAGTAGGTAAAGTATACTGCAATATGTCTACTATCAGACATTGATTGATATTTACATGTTACTTGAGTCCTCAAAGAACTCAATGAGGGTATCTAATACCTTCAGCATTTCGGAGGTTGACTCCCTTACCCGTTGCATCCTCCGGAGGTCAGCATCTGCTTTCCGCAGTTTGTCGCATGTTTCCGCCCATGCCATCCTGAATGGTCTGTCAGCCTCAAGAAGTTGTGCTACTGTAGGGGCAGGAAGATTTCCATGACTCTGTTCGTAATCACCCAGGCGATCTACAATTGTTTGAACTTGCAGAACATTAGCAGAGATAAATAATCAACTGTTGTATACATACTTTCAGCTTGATCATAAGATCCGATTGGCATGAACTCCTGAACCATGGCACGCAGTTCGTCATTGTTGAGTTCCGGCTCGGGCAATTGACGTTCGGGAGTTTCTGAATTCGCTTGGGAGATAACATGAATAGAACACATGACATGATATGAATACACGTACAAGGTATGGGTGCCTCTGGTACAGCCGGAGTGGCCGGATGAGGTTCGGGAGTCGATTCATTCACTGGGGAAATGCCATGAAAAATGAACATGAGATGAAAAGAATAACCTCACCAGCCATAGGAAAATCGGGTACAGCCGGAGCATCATCAGACGAAATAAAGGTATCCTCCGGACCAAGATATAAGTCCGGGTCATCGTACAGGGCCAGTCCATCTGCCAGGGCCGGATATGATGGATCTGGAAGTATGTGATGGATTTGCACATGTAGAATATGTACATTTGAATTGAGAAACATACCGGGAATCGCATTTAACGAATCCAGACCACCGGATGACCCAGAATCAGAGTCTAACTCATCATCCGGCCCAAGGTATATATCATCTAATGGATCTAAACCATGTAAGATCAATTCACTGAAATCAGCAAAAACAAAACATACCAAGGGACATCCGGGACTGGGAGGTCTCATCCACATCCATTGAGGTGTATTCAGTGACCGGAGGGTCATGAAATCTGACCCCAGGTTGAGAGCTCATGATATCTGATGAGCTGATGAACTGATGAACTGATTGATAACAGATAACGTCGAAGTTCAACACATGGCCGGCGATTGCCGAAAGTTGAACCATGACCAAACAAAGACAAACAATCAACGATTTTCAACATTGTCCTTCAATTGTATTGTTTCTTTGAAACTTCATTCTAGTGATAACAGATTTCACCCTGCTTTCAACATTCTCACATCTGTCAACTCAATCCAAATGTCTACTCCAGTTCAATCTTTATTGGCCGACCTCAAGGCATCCACTGCTCAACTTGTGGGCGTCATTGCCGGCACCCGGCACGTCCCGGCCGGCTCAGTGCACATCCACATTGCTCTGGCAAGGCAGGTCACCAATCTGTTGGTAAGTTGCACTTATTAAATTAGTTTACCATTCATGTTTCTAATATCCGGGTAGGCTGACATCATCCGGGTGCATGAGAAAGGGGATTACATCCCTGGCATTGTGGCTTCCTGTTCTAAGGAGCTGATGAGGGTGTCGTTCCATGACTCCCCAGGTGTTGCCCAACTGGCACAGCATTGGCCATGATGATCCCCGGGTGGCTAGACACGCCTGGCGCAAGCAGGTCCGTGCCTGGGAGGCGTTGGGTGACAATTCCTGTGATCTCCCTGTTGTTTCTAATCCTTCCACTGGCCCACTGACTGTCAATCTTCCGTCTCCACCTGTCCCTTCCCCCGCACCTGTCCCTTCCCCCACCACTGTCATTCACTCCCCTCCCGTCGTCGCCGGCAATGTCGCCGGACCTTCCGGCAAGACGACCTCCGAGTTCCGGGACAAAGGGAAAGGTAAGGCCATTTCTGTTGACTTGGAGCCGGAAGTCGGAGGGAGCAACAAGAGGAAGTCCCCCATGATTTCTGGACACTCCTCCCAACCTCCGAAGTCGGCGATGAAGGGTCACAAGTGTGTCAAGTCAACTGGACTCCCCAAGTCAAAGCCGTTTGTGGAGTCGGAAGATGATGAAGACCCAATTGTTCAGGTATGTGTTCTGGCTCATTGTGACATGCTCTCAATTTGTTGTAGCCGATTTCGCGTGGAGTGCCAGAGGTCGTCCTTTCCCAGCTCTCCACCATTGTTGTAAGGAAACCCCAGTCGCCTCGTTCACCTGGTTCCCCAAGAAGCAATCATTTGGGCCTGCTTCGGTAAGTCTGATTTAGTCGTCCGGAACTCATATATATGCTCATGTGTCCACAGCTGACTGCCGGCAAACGTCCGGAGGTCATGGTGAGTTTTCCGGACAGGTCCGGAACTCGCATGTATTATTCTTACTCATGCCCATCGCATTAGGAATCTCCCATCAGTCGTCCGGAGGCTCGGGTAAGTCTTACAAGCTCGCCCGGAACTCACATGTGTACTTACAATTTATCAGGCAACCTCCGGCAGTCGTCCGGAAGTTGAGGAGTCCACTGGTGATACTTCCAGCGCTTCGGACGGTGACCCTCCGGCCACTACCACATTTGATATCACCATTCCGGCCCAGTGAGTGCTCAATTAATTCCCCTAGTACATCTACTAACGGATACCACAGAACAACCCCTGCCATTATTGCGTCAAGGAGAATTGGCCCTGTGCGACTCGTTTGGACAAGAGGTCCAGCATCCCTGCCTGTCTTGCATCCGCTGCTCCACCAAGAAGATCAAATGCAACCCGGCATCTCTGGGATCCCCGCCCAAACGGACCCGAGGGAAGTCTACCACGGGACGGACGCGTTCCAAGACACCTGCCCCTGCTCCATCCACTGCTCCGTCTCCCTCCAGGTCAAGGGCCCGGACTCGTAGTCAATCTCGTGGCCCGTCCCGAACTCCGGCCATCCCTGCTGCAAGTACACCCCAGGTGCAGTCACGTGGTCGCAGCAAGACCATCACTACCAAGAAGACACCTGCACCCTGCACCTGCACCTGCACCTGCCACCTGCACCTGCCCCTGCACCTGCACCTGCACCTGCGCCAACTCGTAAGTCACCCACACTTTTTGATGACCGGCTGACCTTATTTTTTACTTAGCTGTTCGGTCTTCGAGTTCGCAGTTGCCTCGTGCAGCACTAGATGTTCCCATGCCGGATCTCCATTCCATGGCAATCG
This sequence comes from Suillus plorans, assembly GCF_016647745.1. Classification (NCBI taxonomy): domain Eukaryota; kingdom Fungi; phylum Basidiomycota; class Agaricomycetes; order Boletales; family Suillaceae; genus Suillus; species Suillus plorans. The sequence goes on along the minus strand of NW_024537445.1, from coordinate 1,503 downwards.
CGATTCGGGATGGTGCAGCTCGCATCGCTATTCTTGAGGCTCGGGTGCAGGAGCAGGATGCTAAGATTGATACCCTCCAACGCCTCCATGAGAGCCTCCGGCGCACGATGGTCGACCCGCACCCTTCATTTTCACTTCCGGACACACCGGCCGATGCAACAATCTTGCTTGATCAATCTGGTCCCCCCCCGTCCATTTCACCCCTCCCCTCCACACTTTCCAACCTCATTGATTTGGACATGTCAGTCATGGAACCCACACCCTTGATGGTTGAGGATGGATCTGCTATGGTAGGTCTCAATGTTGAGCCCACCCAAGTTCAGCCTGAGGGTCCACAATCCTCCGGCGAAATTGTGCTCCCGGATGAACCAGGCAACCTCTTGCCAGAATCCTCCGGCGATATTGTGGTCCCTAATGAACAAGGTAACCTCCTGCCAGAATATGATTCCTCTGATGAGGATATGGATGTTGAGGGGAAGGTTGATCTTCCTGGTGAGGAGGTTGCAATGGCTACATAATTGCTCAGTGATAGATGTACATAAATCTTTTTCAATGCATGTTACCTATGCCACAATTGAATGATTCAATAATCAGTCCCGATATCCAGAACTCGAAACTGTAGATTGAGGTAGATATCACCCTACACCCTAACACCCGAATGTCAAATTTTCAGTGCCGAACCCCGAGTGCCGGGTGCCGGGTGCCGAGTCCCAAAGCCCGGAACTCAGGATTTGACATTTGAGACGAACGACATTTTTCAAACATGTTTCTATCAACCTCCGTATATCTATAAACATTTTACTAACCTCCAACCCCCGAAATATATTTTTGTTGTCTCATACCGAGTTCCGAGTTCCGGGACCCCCGAACCCCGAAACCCGAACCCGGCAGTCCACAATTTCGGGGTTCGGGAGTTGGGTCCCGGAACTAGGAACTCGGTATGTGAGACAAGCAAAATATATTTCAAACACGGGTAAGTCAATGTGTCCGTCAATCAACTCGATTGTAAATTATATTTTATTGATCTCCCCAAATTTCCCAAGTTCCGAGTTCCGAGTTCCGGGACCCCCGAACCCCGAAACCCGAAACCCGGCAGTCCACAATTTCGGGGTTCGGGTGATTGACGGACACATTGACTTACCCGTGTTTGAAATATATTTTGCTTGTCTCACATACCGAGTTCCTAGTTCCGGGACCCAACTCCCGAACCCCGAAATTGTGGACTGCCGGGTTTCGGGTTTCGGGGTTCGGGGGTCCCGGAACTCGGAACTCGGAACTTGGGAAATTTGGGGAGATCAATAAAATATACTTTACAATCGAGTTGATTGACGGACACATTGACTTACCCGTGTATGAAATATATTTTGTCTCACATACCGAGTTCCGAGTTCCGGGACCCCCGAACCCCGAAACCCGACACCCGGCAGTCCACAATTTCGGTTTTGGGGTTGGTAAATCTCGGTTTGGGGTTTTGCACTGAAAAGTTGACATTTATACGTATCC